>NW_007727620.1:24195-50655 GCF_000696425.1 Galeopterus variegatus | reverse complement strand
CCTGTCTAGTCCTTCGAATCCGAACCCTCGGACGGGAGCGCCGCCGCGCTTCCCAAGCGGCGCACTATCCAGTGCGCCACCGGGCCGGCCCGTTCAGTTTTCCTTTTTAACCAGAAGTCCCATAGAACGACTTTATGTTTTTGATACGGGGAAACAATGCTGCTGATCTCTTTTCCCCCAAATGATGGACTTCTTTGAACTATATGGAAATAAAAATGAATTTTTATCCTTATTTTAAGGGTAATATACTTTTAAAACACTTAAAAATTATAGACAACGAGAGCTAATAAGCACAGTCAAATTTCATGAAGCTCTTAATAAAATTTTTACATAAATTTGTTAAAACTAGATATCATGTTATTATTTATGTCTGTGGACATAATTAAGGAAATGAAATAGCCTTAACAAAAAGTAGAATTTGCTACATATCTATTATATAATAATACATTATTAAACATGAAATCTTGGTGCCTTATGTAGAAGATAGTTTTGGGAATCAAAGTAGAAAAAAATATTACTTTCAGCTCTGGATTTAGTAAATTATAGGTTTTGAATTAACTAGAAATATTCCTTGCTGTGTTAACATTTTGATATTTAACAATTTGGGGAAGATAACTATTTTATATTTGTATTTGTAAACAAGTGACCATCACTTTCAAAGGCTAGGGTCAAAGAGGCTGAGTCAGTGCCTGTGGGTAATGACCTACAACCTCTTGCAGCATAAATACCTATAAACTGTCTTTTGGCCAGACAGGAGCTGGGCAGATAAATATTTATAAGGAGCGAGCAGAATTCTTGCTGGTCTCTCATTTGTTTATTTATTTGTTCAATACATATGTATTGAGAACTTACTGTGTGGTTATGTGATAAAACACTTTCTTTTTGCTCTTACAGATATTACAGAGTAATGGAAGTTATTAATAATTAGACAGGCAATTTGCACGGCAGTATAGAAAGCTGTGTTATTGTAAAAGTCCAGAATGTAGTGAAGGACCTTACTAGCTTTTGGGATATGAGGGTTAGCAATATGGGAGAATAGAAAAACTTACTGGAAGAAACAGTACCTGATAATGCCTCATCTGAGCCCTGGAAGATGAGACAAGCTAGCTGGAGGGCAGGTTCAGTAGAGTGACAATGTGCTCAGTGGCCTGGAGTGGGAGAGAAGTGTAAAGTCTAGGAACTGAAATTTCAGCAGAGCTGGAGCATGAAGTGTGATGAAGGAGAGATACAAGTCTCGAGAAGTACAAGGAAGCCTCAGATCTTCTAGAACTGTGCTGTGTCTAGTCCAGGCCACTGGCCACTATGGCTGTTGAGTACTTGGAATGTGGCTGTGTTACTGAAGAATTGAATGTCCAGTTTGATTTAACTTCTAAATTAGCTACATTTAAAAATGGAAGTAGCTAAATTTAAAATCTAAAGCACATTAAATACAGCCATAGTTCTGATAGGCCACCTTTCACATGTCAGCCACCCTTAAAAATTTAGTGTTCTAATTGAGATGTGCAGATTTCAAAGACTAGTATGAAAAAGAATGTAAAATATCTCATTGATTATTTTTATATTGAGTACCCATCAAAACTATAATATTTTAGATATATTGGGGTAAATAAAATATATTATTTAAATTAATTTTACCTCTTTTTTCTAAAATTTTTAAAATGGAGTTCCTAGAAAATTAAAAATATATACGTGGCTCACATTGTGTTTGTACTGGACTGTGCTGTTCTAGAGTATTTTGGACTTTATCCTGAATAGCAGAACCTGTAATGCCTTTTAGGTAGTGGAGTAGTGTTACCAGATTTGTATTTTAGAAGGGTTTTCTGCGTCTTATGGGTAGAATGCATCTGAGGAAGCAAGACTGGAGGCAGCGAGGTCAGATTCCATATTCAGGTCAAAGATGATTTTGGCCTAAACCCAGGGAGAGAGAGAAGTAAACTGAGGAGAGCCTGCATTGGGCAGAAGTGGTGAATACTCAGACATGTTATGGAGGATGTCAGAGAAGGAAGCAGGTCCTGGTGTACACAGCTGGGTGACTAGTCATGCCATGCACAGGGTTCATCAGTAATGGAGGAGACACAAGGTTTAGTGGGCGAAAGAACTTACTGGGCGTACTTAGCTTGAGGTTCCTGTAGACCATGTGGTGTGGCGCGAGAGCAATACATTACGGTGCTACAATCCCACTTTTCCTGGGTGCGTAGCTATGTAACAGAGTGCTCCTAGGTTGGTATAGGGGGACATATATGAGGTTTGGTTACTATTAGGTGGCAGTGAACAACTGTTCTTTCTCTGGATGTCAGTTTGGTCAGTGATAATATTTTATCTATCATTCCATTCTCCTTTTTAAGTATAATAGTCAAGTACGACAGTGCCACCTCTGGAAGTTTCATTTATGTTCTCACTTAGAGTGAAGACAATTCAGTAAATTGAAAAGGAAAACAAAACCTATAGAAATGGAAAATAGTTGACCCTTGAACAATGTGGGGGTTAGGGGTGATGTGCCCCCCAAGCTAGTCAAAAATCCAAGTATAACTTTTGATGCGCTCAAAATTTAACTACTAATAGCGTACTGTGGACCGGTACCTTACCAATAACAGACAGTCGATTAGCACATATTTTGTATATGTATTATATAAGTAGTCGATTAGCACATATTTTGTATATATACTACTATATTATTGACTGTATTTTTATAATAAAGTAAGCTAGAGTAAAGAAAATATTATTAACGAAATCATAAGGAAGAGAAAATACATTACGGTACCGTACGGTATTTGTTGAAAAAAAAAAATCCACGTATAAGTGGACCTGCATAGCTCAAAGCTGTGTTGTTTAAGAATCCACTAAAGTTTGATTTACAAATAGACAAGCAAGAAGTCTAGCATTGTCCTGAAAGATAAATGTGTCCTGCAGCCAATGAAATCATAGTCTACACTAAATATTTTTGCCAGGAAGTGTGGCCACATATGTAAAGGGATTTGCAATCAGAACCACACGTGATTTTCTCAAACCCATGAACCTGTTCACTTCAGAATCCCTTTTAGTTTTAACTTCAGATTTGGTTTAAAATCTTTTTACTTATAGTTTTCTGAAATAGAAATGCCTTTAGGATAAAATCTTGAATTGTAGATTTTTTTTTTTTTCTGTTCAGTGTGTAAAATATAATCCATCTTTCTTTAGAAACTAAATATTTTACTTTAAATGAATGGAAAAAGTTGTCAGATAAATTGATCACTTTCCCTTACAGGATCAGTGCTTAAGGATAATTAAAACTTTCAAAAATTTTTTCTAGAACCATCTGTTACTTATGATTGGTTTTTAAAAATCATCAATTTTTAACGTTTATTTGCTTTGGACAAAGCAAAAAAATATTGTCATGAAATATTTTTGCTAAATAGCAGACATTTTTCAGCAAAAAGAATCATGACATCCTGGAAAATGTATAATTTTAATAGACTAATGAGCTTTCTGACCAAAGCAGACTAAGCCTCGCCTGATTTTTACAATGATGAATTGACTGTGTCAAAATTTGCAATCTAGTCTGGTGAAATATTTTACTATGAAAGTTTAATTCTCATTTTTTATTTATGGAAGCAGTGGTAGTGTCATAGCAGCTTATAATATGCTAGCCATTTGGTATGATTTATTTCAGTGAGTGTCACTTGTTGATGTGTTTAGTGATTGTTGACCCATATTTAATACTAAAAACTCTAAGTGGTGTGAAATGTAATATGTCAGCCACTGTAGTTTGGAGAAAAAAAAAAATCAAGATCCACAGGTCTTTTCAGTTATCTTTTGCTTTCATGTCACAGCTTTATATCTGACAGCTGTTGCTTCGCGGGCAACAGAGGAGTAACAGCTTTCTGTACTATTATGGGGATCTATGTAGACTGATTTCTACCAAAAAGAATATAGAAATGTAATGAAATCATCTTCATTAGATAAGTTGCGATTCCACCTTGTCATCATTTTAAAGGTTTTGAGAAAAATTATGGAGTAAAGAGATCTTTTTTTGATTCATTTACCAATCTTTTATTCAATAAATACTAGTACAGCTGATTATAGTGGTTGGTGTTCAGTGAAAGGGAGCATGAGATGGACAGGTGATCGCTCTCATGGGGTTTACGTTCTGGAAGGATTTAGATATAGAACTTCCAAGGATGTCATTTGTTCTTTTGGTAGTTTTGGAAGGCACAAGGGAAGAGCTAGATTAATGCTTTCTTCTAAGGCATTTCTTTACAGACATGTAATAGGCATTTCTGTTTCCTAAGGTCAGGATATTTGTGTAGTGTAGATAATTTCAACAAATAATTTTCCAAATGTAGAAAGTATATACTTTTCAGATATCATGAAATTATTTTGAGGTCATTTTAGAAATGGGAACAAACATCTGTAAAAAACATCAAAATTTTTATACAGTGGTATGTTGTTAACATAAAATTTCTAGTTATTCATAGCTCACAACAAAATGAAATATCTCATGAGTCATGAAACATTAGTCATATTATGTACAGTTTCAAATACAATGTTTTGGAGTTGTTTAATAAAGAATTGAGGGATTATATTGTTGTTGTTACTTGTTTTATAGTACACAGTAAAAGGCATAAACTCAGTAATACTGCAGATATTTCTTTAAAAATTTTTCTAGGAAGAAGCTACCCAGAGATAATTATCCTTTGTTATTATCCTTTTCTTATTTTTCTCAAAGTTATATATAAACACTTTTTGTATAATAATGTGAACATTACAAAACACTTTAGTTAGCAGGTCAGATTATAACTAAGAGAGAAATCCAGTGGCCCAAATGTTTTTAGAACCAGCACACTTAAATATTTCTCTTAGGTGCCATTTCTCTAAGAATCTTTTTTTCATAATTAGAAAATGAAGGAACCAGCAATGTGAAATCTCTCCCATCACCCTTTTCCTGGCAGGCCTCGTAGTTAATATATGTGCATTTTCAGGCTTCTCAGTTTGACAGGGGCAATCACCATTTAATTTCAGAATTCCATTTATCTTAGTGATAGCCTTAGAACTATTGAGTCTCCTTTTCCTGTCTACAACAGAATTACTATTTCTGTGCTCTTTGCCACAGGCTCATTTTAGGATGCTCCCCCCAACTCCCCCACGACACATAGCACAGCCACAATATACATTCTGCGTAGATAAGGCATGACAGTCTTTTAACTTTAGCTTGCTGTGAGTGGAAGGTGACAGCTCACCTGCATTGGGGGAAGCAAGCAAGCAAGCAAAATGTGTTTATCCTTAATTACTTTCTATTTGTCTCAGAGTCATTCCAAGAAAATGACAGGCCAGTATCAGAGTTCAGATTATCAGCCTGAGACAAACAAGGTGCAGGGCATCTCCAAAGGAGATAAGGCTAAGTTGTACTATTAACTTTGACTTGTTTATTTGAAGTTAGAATTTGAATATATAGATCATAGAAGACACTTGGTTTTATTTTTTAATTTTATTTTCAAAAGCCTCTTGTTTTACTTATAAAAGTAATGTGTTTTCTCAAAAAATTTTTAAAAACTGTAGTGAATAAGATAGAAAATGAAAGTCCTCCTTAGCTTTATGACACTTCATAGAAGTGATCACCGTTAACAAATTGGAGTAATAATTTCTGACTTTTTTCTATGGAGGAGACAATTTGGAAGGATGCAGCATTTTCCCATACCGTGTTACAGTTTTTCTTTTTCTTAAGGGTAATTGTGTTTTTCCCCTACTTTGATCTTGCCGTGAACCTACCAGCATTCATGACATTTCATATACCTTTACTGATCTCTCTCACTTAGGAAATTTTCAGACTGCATTTTAAAAGCTATATTTATATAATTTAATCACCTGAATTATACAAGAGGTAGTGCTGGCCATTCCTCAGGTGTACCATTTGCTGCAAAGTGTAAAAGCATTTCAGTGTGATAATAAGGGGTATGAGCTTTGAATTCAGACAACCTGGGTTCACATCTAAGCTCTGCCGCATACCAATTATTTCAGAATATCCTGTCCTCCTTGAAACTCTGTCCTTGATTTTCTTGATAGCTATCTGTTGGTGTTCCCTTTCTCTCTTTGGCCACCTCGTCTTAGGTTTCTTTGCAGGGTCTTCTTACTCTGTCTGTTGAATGTTTATGATCCCCCACTTTGTATGTGCATCTCTCTTCACTCTACATTCTCACTGAGATTTGTAAAATTGGAATCATAATAATAGTAGGTTTTAGCATTGTTGTATCAAATAAGGTAAAGCAGGTAGCGTACTTCACCCAGTACCTGGCTATATAGTAAGTGCTTAATAAATGTTCCTTCTTACTGTTGCTGTTATATCAGTAATACCGTTAAATAGTGAAATATTAAAATAACATAGTGAAGCACAGATAGTGTGTAATTTATAAATAAATAATGTTATGGTTATTTTTAAGTTTACTTTTATCACTTGAAACACATTTTTTCATATGTAAAATATTACAGATATTGAAGTGCCAGAAAAGTTCACAAGTGATTATTAACTTAAAAAAACAACAAAAATAAACTTGATTTTTAAATAATTACAGATTCACAGGTGGTTGTGAAGACAACAAAGAGACTCTTGTGTGTTCCTCACCCAGTTTCCCCTATTGGTTGCATCTTATTTAATTGTACTTCAATATCAAACCCAGGAACTTAACATTCGTACAAGATGTATATAGTTCTGTGTAATTTTATCACATGGAGATATGGCTGTGATTTTTCTCATAAGGGGATGTAACTGCTGAAATGGTTAAAAGGAAGGTAAAGCAAAAATAGTAGCAATGTATTGCAGTTTGTAGCATATGTAAAAGTGAAATGTATGACAATTACAATACAGGAAATAAAGTGGGAATATACTGTTAAAATATTCCTACACCAGACATGAAGTGATATAATATTATTTGAAGGTAGGTTGTGATTAATTGAAGATAGATATTGTAAACTCTAGTGTGATTAAAAATAATTTAAAAGAGAGGAATAAATTTAAGCTAATAGTGGTGATAAAATGGAATAAAAAATACTCTGCTAAATCAAAAGCAGTCATGAAAAGGAAAACGGAACAATATCAATAAATTAGGTAGGTGGTAGATTTTAATCCAACATATTAATAATCATGTAAAATGTAAATAATCTATCTAAACACTGAGTTAATAAAAATTGTCGGATTGGATAAAAAAAGCAAGTCCTGGATATTTGGTATGTATGAGAAACTCTTTAAATGTAACTGCAGAGGTAGTTTAAAAGTAAAAGTGTGGAAAAAAAGGTATACCTTGTAAATGCTAATCAAAAGAAAGCTGCCATGGTATGTTAGTGCCTGGCAAACAGGCATCATAACTAGGAATATTGCCAGGGATAAAAAGGCAGATTACATAATGACAAAAATGGCCAGTTCAGCAAGAAGACATGATAATTCTAAATTCTAACCAAACAATTCTATGCATCTTACAACAAAACTTTAAATCACAGAAAGCAAAACTAGTAGAAATGAAAGGATAAATAGATAAATCCACAGTTATAATTGGAGACATAAACACTTTGAGTAATTAGAACAAATAGGCAGAACATCATTGTCTGAACAGCTAAACAATACTGTCGACCAATTTTGGTATTATCCTTTATAGAACATTTACCCAGCAATAGCCGAATATGCAATTTTTTCAATTCAAGAAGATAGACTGTATTCTGTTATACAAACCTTAATAAATTTAAGAGAATCAAACTCATACAAAGTATGTTCCCTTATTATAATGGGATTAAACTAGAAATCAGTAATCGAAGTTTATAAAATCCTCAAATATTTACAGATTAAACAACACACTGCTTTTTTTTTTTTTTCCTTTTTGTCTTTTTTCGTGACCGGCAATGGATTGCAACCCTCAGTGTTGCGCCCGGACCGGGACCGGCCACGGGATCGCAACCCTCGGTGTTGCTCCCGCACCTCGCTCAGCCAGTGAGCGGCCAGTCTGCATATGGGATCCGAACCCTCGGCGGGAGCGCCGCCACGCTTCCCAAGCGGCGCACTGTAGCAGTGCGCCACCGGGCCGGCCCTAAACAACACACTTCTAAATGGCCCATGATCAAAGAAGACGTCACATGGGAAATTAGAAAATATTTTGAATTAATTAAAAATTAAAACACATAGTTTGTGGGAAACAAAGCAGTGTTTATAGGGAAATTTATAGTATTAGCTATTTAAATTTAAAAAGTCCTCAACAAAATATTAGCAAACTGAATTAGCAGTATGTAAAAAAGACTATTATCCTGGGTATCCTGAACATGTAGGCTGATATAATTTTTGAAAATCAATCAGTGTTATTTAGTATATCAACAGACTAAAGAAAAACCATACTATCAATATGATGCAGAAATAAACATTTAACAAAATTCAGCATCTGTTCTAATAAAAACTCACAGCAAACTAGGCATAGAAAGAACTTCCTCAATCTGATAATGGGTATTTACAGAAAACCCACTGCTAACATTAGATTTAATGAATTTTTTCCTCCCTAAAGATTGGGAAGAAGGCAAGGAATTCTGCTCTCATCACTCCTATTCAACATTATACTGAATGGAGGCATAGCTGGTGTTGTAAGGCAAGAAAAATGAAGTCATAGTGATTGGAAGAAGACTTGATTATTTACATAAAATCCTACAGAAAAATCCTACATAAAATTCCACCAAAAAATGCTAATGAAACCAATCAATGAGTTTAGCAAGCTTTCAGGATACAAGGTCAAAAATCTATTATATTTCTATATGCTACCAATAAAATATTTGAAAGCGAAAGTTAAAAAGTAATTTTCTAATGCCAAAATAATGACGTACTTAGATATAACTAGAACAGCATATTTACAAAATCTATATATTAAAAATTATAAAACACTGATGAATGAAATCAAAGAATAGCTAAATAAGCGCAGAGTTACACCTGATTGGAAGGTACAATATTAGTACAATATTAGCTCTCTATAGATTCATTGTAATCCTAATCAAATTTCTAGCATGACTTTCTATAGAAAATGAAAATGATGATTATATTCTAAAATTTATATGTAAAGGGAAACCCAAATACTTTTGAAAAGACAACACAATTGGATAAATCTCACTATCTGATTTAATTACTAAAAAGCTACAATATGAAGATAACGTGGTGAAAGGATAGACAAATAACAATAGAAGAGGATAGAGATTCCAGAAATAGATTCAGGCATGTGTGGTCATTTTATTCTCAATAAAAGTTCCAAGGCAATAAATTTGTTATTTCAGCAAATGGTGTTGGAACAATTTGAAATATAATACATAAAATTGAACCTTGATTCATGCTCATTTAATGCACAGAAGTGAGCTGAAATTAGATCATAGGCAAACATAAAACCAGAAACTGTAGAACTTAAGGAAGAAAATCTTTATGACTGAGGATTAGGTCACAAGAACCCTAAGGGATTTCTTAGATAATTGCATCAAAATATTGATCCATAGAAAAAATTGATTTTAATTGAATTTCAGAAAAATAAAAAAAAACTTCTGCTCTTTGAAAGACACTGCTAAGAGAATGAATAAACAAGCCACAGTCTAGGAGAAAATATTTGTAAAACCAGGTACTTGATAAAGGACTTGTCTTCAGGATGTATAAAGAACTTGACACTTAATACTAACACAACCCTATTAAAAATTGTACAAAATTTTGATCTTCTTCACCAGAGGACATGTATAGATAGCACCTAAGCACATGAAAAGATGCTTAATGTCATTGTCTATTAGGTGAAGCAAGTAAAACCATAAGAGATATGAAAATTTGTGTCACACAAAAACCTATTGTGATGTTTATAGGGCCTTTATTCATAGTGACCAAGAACTGGAAACAATCCAATGTTTTCTAACTTAGGATTTAATTAACAAACCATGGTATATCTATACATTATAATACTCAACACTGAAAACGAACAAACTATGAATACTATCAATATGGATGAATCTGAAATGCATTAGACCAAGTCAAAGAAGCTTGACTCAAAAGCCTCCATACTATAAAATTCCACTTGTATTACATTCTGTAAAAGCAAAACACATAAAGACAGAAAACAGATTAATGCCTGGGACTGTGTGTGGGTCAAGTGGTTGACTACAAAGAGGTGCAAGAGAATTTTTGTGCTCATTAAACTGTCATAGGTCTTGATTGTGGTGGAGCTTGCTCAACTATTCTTTTGTTGAGACTTATAGAAAGAAGTGTACATACTAACGGGTGAATTTTACTACATATTAATTACATTGCAATTTAAAAATTATAAAACCATATCTTCAATGTTACTAGAATGACTATGGAAATGACTAACAATACTAATGATAGCCCAGTGGCATAGGAAGTGGTGAAAAAAATAAAAGGAGAAGTGAGAGGAGGGAATGTAGATCATAAAAGAAAGGGAAATGTTCAGGAACTGTGAGCTGGGGCTCTTGGCTGTGCACATTCCACCCACACTTGGTGTGTGCTCTCCTCTCGATAACGTTAGATGTTGGTGAGTGGAATCTTCCTCTCAGAAGGCTTTTGGCATACATCTCCCTCCATTTAGAAAGTTCTGATCTCAGGTAGCTATTTCCACAGCTAAAATCCTACTGCCAAAATCATTATTTAGATGTTAATTTTAGTTTCTGTTGCTTCATCATAATCATTATTTCATTGAGGGTTAAGTGAAATATACATGACTCATGGAGTTTGGATGTGTTGTCCCCTCCAAAACTCACGTGGAAATTTGATCCCCAATGTGGCAGTGTTGGAAACTGATTGAGTCATGGGGGCGGATCCCTCATGAATGGATTAATGCTCTCCCTGGGGGAGATGAGTGAGTTCTCGCTCTGTTACTTCCCACGAGAGCTGGTTGTTTAAAAGACCCTGGTATCTCCTCTCTCTCTCTCTTGCTTCCTCTCACCATGTGATCTGCTTGTACCTGCTGGTTGCATGCTGCTTTCCGCCATGAGTAGAAGCAGCCTGAGGCCCATGCCAGATGCAGCTGTCCCAGAATCGTAAGCCAAATAAACCTCTGTTCTTTATAAATTACCCAGTCTCAGGTATTCCTGTTATAGCAACACAAAAGGGACTAATACAATGATGGTAGCACAATGTCTGGCACTAAGTTTCATTAATTAACTGTCATGAAGTAATGACAACAACTTTTATTTCATAGATGAGAAATCAGAGGTTTAAAGCAGTTACGTAGTTAATAATTGAAGAGTTATGTTAGTCTGGACTTCTGATCCAATTCCCATGCTCTTGGCCACTAGGCTGTACTCACCTTTGAACTAGGTAGTTTCCTGATCTTCTCAAAGGCTGGAGATATGGAGATGCAGAAGTTAATTGTTTCCAGTGTTTTCCATGAAAATTTTCACCTCAGTTTAGATACGCTACCTGTTTTTTTTTTTTTTTTCTTTTATAGATTTTAGAGGACTTTAAGTGGGTGCTGTACTATAAAATGATGTCTGCATTATTTAAGTCCTTGGGAGATATTGGTTGTAAGAGAATGGTGAAAGTATTCTTAAATTAAGTTTGAAAATATCTTCACATTTTCTCATTAACCTCGCAGCACCTGTCAAACTCTAGTTCACTCTTGCCTGGTGTCAGATATGTTGGAAAGCTTTGAGAAATAGTTGGTATGTCAGAGACAGCTAAAAGCCTCAGAGAAGTACATAGAGACTCGTAAATCTATCATCTAATAAACTCCACTAGTGGCAGGTGTCTCTGAACTCTAACTCGTGGTGATGTGGGCACGTGGTTTTCTTAACCAGAAACAGCATTTTAACATTGACAGCTTTAAGAAAGACAGTTCTAGACAGGAATTTGCTGTCTGAAGAACTGCAAACTAATCTTGTCTTCAAATGAGAAGATTGTAGTGCATCTCACTTTATGGAGCAGAAGGATGTCATTACTAGGCATATTTCTTAACATCTAAATCTTTTAAGTGTATGAGCAATTATTATATAAGCTGTAACCAGAATGAAAACTTTGGTTAAAGAAAGTTACATATAATTAATATGCGATCACTGTTTTTGTGCTTGTGAAGAAGTCCTGGTAAAATCCACTTGAATGATTGTCTATATAAAAAAAGAATGCAGATACTTCTGCAAAATTCCAGGCATGCCATTAAATTCAAGTTTCACAATTTACCTATCTATTCTTTGCAATTTTATTTTCTTGAGAGAAACCTGAAAAGACCAGATTGTGGTAGTTAATTGTTTGTGGCTGCTGTATAGGTCATCACTGAAATGGTGAGGGAGCCTAGCGAAACATCCAGCATTGACCTGCTGACACAATCTTGTATTCTGTTTGTCAGAATACACATTTTACATCAAAAAGTATATACTCTATTGGTTGTCATGAATTTTGGAATTTTCAAAGGTCTCAGGATATCTTACAAAACTTCAGCCATTTGAAATGAATTGATGATTTCCATCATTGAAAATGTTAATCTCATTTCCTTGGGTATGTGTGGCAGTGAACAGAATCCCCTTTTTCTTGAGCAAAAGTAGGGATATGAAACCATTTTCTGCGCAAATGAACCCCAGAGGAAAGCATCTTGATGGTGGTTATGAGATGCAGTTAGACAAACAGTCCTGCAGTTGGGTGCTTGGCCAGTGTCCCAGCAAACATCCCAGAGCTTAATACCTCTTTGAATATAGTAAATTACTTGTAATTCCCCCTGCCTATGCTCTGTTAGTGGTTTTTTTTTTTTTTTTTCTTTTATAATTCAACTTACCTGTTTAGTCTATTTAACCTTACTTAGGAAGGAATTGCTGGTGGAGAGAGGAGAAAGCCTCCCTCTCTCAGGGATACTCTTTACTCATTTTGAAAGATTTATATTTATGTAAAAAATTCAGTCTTGGCTGCAGTATTTGTTTATTTTCAAAGTAAGTCAACTCTCACTTGTCCTCACTCATGGAAAGGAGCTGTAGCAACACAGCTTATGAGACAGCACTAACATTACTCCATGTGAGCCCGGTACTAAGCACTGTGCCCAGTGTCATTGCATGTGTTACTTTGTGATCCTCAGCAATTCAGTACACATTTGGTACAGCAGTTCAGTTTATATTTCACGCCCCCCCCCCCCCCTTTTGCCAGGCCCCGTGCCAGGCATCCTACTGTGATGAAACAACAGCAAAAACAACAAAAGAAAAAAACCAAAGTTCTTGCTCTCATGATGCTTTATGCTAGGCGTAATTCCATACCATTTTTAATAGAAACTGAGGTGATTTTCAGGAAATTGAGATATATGAGAAATAATTCATTCAAGTTTTAAATATATGGGAAGTGGCTGAACTGGAATTAAATTGGTCTATCTCATGCTAATGCCCATGCTATTTCCACTCCAATTCATTAATATCTGGCATGTTGGACTTGTGAAACTACAATACATTGTATTTTTCAGGGAAGACTGGGAATCTAGACACAGCAACAAGTATAATAATAATAACAATTGAGGCTCACTCTGAAAACCCTGCTTCAGGAGGAACTGGAAAGCTGCACTCCCTCCTCCACTGTCTTTTTTAAGAAGCTGTTTTTCATCCTAGATGGGAACAGCCAGTATCATTCCTTGGATAGGGATACAATAGCCTTGAGTCAAATCATAGACTTTTCCTAGGATAATATGTCACCTGTCATTTTCCCCTGGAGCCTTAGCACTTTGTGCTCACATATTCTAAGTTTTGTATGTTAAGTTAATGTATGGGTTAAGCTACTTCCTTTGACAAATGCACTTTCTCTGTCCGAAGTTTCTCTTCCCTTTTGTGACTGAGTCTGACGTGTCCTATTACAGACTCAAAAATTGGGATTGGAATCAAGATCTTTCCAAAGCACACCAATTTAATGATTTGGTACATCATGGTGTCACCTCCAGTAGCATGGAGACATTTTAATAGGAGTCTCAGAAGTAGAGCTGTTAACTCTGCAGCACATCTTAGGCCCAGAGGCTTGTTTCCTAGGGAATACACTTTATGTATCTTAGCCTGAATCCTGCCTTCCTGCAGCACATCAAAGCAACTGAACATATTTTGAATTTAGGTGAAACTATCACTCATTCATCAAAGTTCTGTCTCAGTATGTCTTAGTCCATTTTGTGTTGCTACAACAATACCACAGACTGGGTAATTTATAAAGAAAAGAAATTTATTTCTCACAGTTCTGGAGGCCATGAAGTCTAATATCAAGGTGCCGGCATGTGGTGAGGACCTTCTTGCTGCATAAACCCATGGTGAGAGAGGGAGAGAGAGAGAGGTCGAACTCACGGCCCCAGGCCCCTTTATAATCTGCATTAATTCATTCATGAGGGTGTAGCCCTCATGACCCAATGACCCAAGCACCTCCTGTTAGGCCCTGCCTCCCAATACCGTTGCATGGGGGATTAAGTTTCCATCACCTGCTTTTTGGGGGACACATTCAAACCATAGCAAGGTCATATATGCATCTGAAAAACAGATGCAGAAACCAGACTGACAGATGTTGAGAATGGACCTGTTTTTGAATCTCTTGTTGTCATACATTCTGTGGGAAGACAGGTCATTAGCATGTAGAACGGAACATCTACGATATGGTGAATTAAAGGCATTGTTTACATGGCTCTCGGATTAAATTTTGTAGTTTGTTTTGCATTGCTTTGGATATAAAGTTGTTGCTATTTCTCCCCCCTCCCCACTTAAAAAGAAAGTAAATAAATATGCAATAGGGTAACAATATTCAGCAGTAATTACTAAAGTATATTAATGTTTTTGTGTTGACAATTCTTTTTCATTTTGTCTTCTGTTTGCTAGGCATTGTCCAGTAATCTTTGAGCAACTCTTTTGAGTTGATATCTTTATTCCCATTTTACATTTGATAAAACTGAGGCTAAGAAGAGTTTAGTAATTTGAGCTCATACAGCCACTAAGCAGCAGAATTGCCTTACTCTTAGCCACTTGCTGGCTTTTCTGCCTCTGGAGAGTAGTGGAGTCAAGAGAAAATGGAGAGGCAGGGCCTCTGTGACTCCCAGGAACACCTTTAAAGTGCACTATCAATCCTAAGCCTCAGCCCAGTGGCCTGGGTCTCAGTGATGTAAGTCAGCCTTCAAGGCAACACAGTGCATGTTCCACATTTTCAGCTTGCAGACCAGTCACCCTACAGACAAAGGCATCTGTCCTCAATTCATTTCTGTATCTTTGTCAAATATAAACCTGAGCCATGACAGGAAGCACATGGCCACCCTCTCACCTTGGGTTTCTCAGGTGCCTTGGCCGGTAGATACTCAGGCTCTGGGCTCAAAGACCTCCATGTTCCACATGTGAGTATTTCTGGCACAATTAAAGGAAAATTCATCAACATGTCAGTTTAATTCATGTCAGTAATAATAACCAAGTTTTGATGGGAAAAAAATTAAGGAGAAATCATACATCCAGAATGTTCTTAATTATTTTTAAAAAATGCATCAAGAGAAGATTCACGAAATACGGCATACTGTGGTTGCCTGTGGATGGACAGGGTATTAGATGTTTTTTAAAAATATCCTGTACATGCCGTTGTGTAATTTGCAGCTTTTTTATTGCTTGTAAAATCTAAGAAAAAAAAAGTAAAAACCAGAGAAAGTGTTAAATAGCTCAGTCTTTCATATTACTTTTTGCCTACTGACCCCAGTAGGAAGGACATGGGACCAGCTTATAGCAGAGAGAGTGTCCCTGGATTTACCTGAGTCATCTTTTCTTTTCTGTACACATATTTTTTCTTATTAATGTTCACAATTTCATATTTATATTCTCCTTAATGGTTCTTTTCAACATGGAAGTTTCCTTCTGATGTTTTTAGTAGTAATTTTCGGGGAATCCTTGACTGACTTGCTAGCTAAGACTAAGATATGTATTTTGTATTATTTTCATTATGTCTGCCATTTTAAAAGCATGTAGCTTAATTGGATATAAATTACTTTACTCCTTTCCTAAAGGTTGCATATCCAAAAAATAAATTCAAAATTAAAATTCCCATCTGTAGTTACTATGTTCTTAGTATTCTGAAATCAGTCTATACTTGTCTGTCAGATATAACTTACATGTGTTTTGGGAGTCCCCAAGATTACCACCACGTGATATGATTTGCTAGGAGAACTCACAAGATAGCATACGCCTCCTATGTTAACTCTTCTATTCCACATGCAATAAAAAGCTAGAAATATTCTTTTATGCCAAAGGCAAAAATGAGTCTGTTGGGGTAAAGAATAGCCCTACTACATCAGCCTCTACAAGAATGACTTTAGACAAATGTCTCTACCTTTCTTTCATCTCTGTTAAGTGCACTTGTACTTTGCACAGTAAAATTGTGTGATCCTGTGTGTTTTTCAATACTTTATATAACAGAGATTCTCAAACTGGGATTCATGACCCCGGGGTTATATGAAGACGTGTGAAGAAGTTTAATGAACTGATAGTTTTGAGAGAATTAATTCCCAGACTCTCAACTTGAATTTGTACTCCTTCCTAAAATTGATCTGTGTGAGTATGAACCTTAGAAGGGCTACTGATTCTCTTTTCCTACTATCCCTTATGCTCTGCAGAATAAATGCATTACTCCCAGCTAGACACATAAAGGTACAGGTTTCGAGGGCTAGTTTTGAAAGAGCAGAGTAAAGATAGATTAGGTAATGTATTCTGAATAGCACAGCATGTTACTTCCTCTAGGCCATACATTTCTTGCAAAATTTGCCTACTTTTTCTACTAGCTGCTCACTAAAGTCCAAAGTCTTCTCTTTCTTGGTCCACAGCTAGTCTGCATTACCCAGCATCCCTTGCAGGTAGGAGCTCAGGCAAAGGTATGGGAGCAAAAGCGAAACATATGAGCATTCTTCAAAAAGTTCATGGAAAGCTTCACATTATCATTTCATTCTATTTTTCTACAAACTTCTTGAAGTACCCTCATATTACTCTCAGGTTTGGCTCCTAAATACCCCCTCATGTTCTCTTCCTAACTGTTTTCTGGAATGAAGTTGATCCACAGAGATATTCCAGAGCCCAGATGAGATACCAACACTTTTGTCAGTTTAGGTCCCTGGTTAACCGGAGAAGAGCCACCCACTGAACTATTTGCTGGCCCAGTACAGTATGAGAGCAAGGAGTGAATTTCTGTTGAATTTTAAGCCATTGTATAGTTGGGACTGTCTTGTACTCAAATGCACTGTTGATTATTTCTCCTAAACTTCAGAAGTAAGATGCTTGATATGGGAATGCATATTAATATATTTATCTGATTTAAAAAGTGAATTCAGACTTTCTGATAGAAAATAAGTCTGTTTTGGCAGGTTGGCTGCCAAAACATATAATGAGGACTGCCTTTGTTTATTGGGTTAAATATGGGGCAGACATTTCACAAAAATTTGGCTGAATCTGCAGCCCCAAAGTTTGACAAAAATATATATAAAGCACACATATAATTACATCCTGGAATTTTATGCTAGAAATAATATCCTTTTCATCTAACCTTAAAAAATAAACTTGTAAATTTCAACTTTTACATGCAAGGAGAGATGTAGTTTTCCAAAATTCTTTTAGGGAACTGTAAGCAAAAATATTAGCAGACTGTACAATATATAAAAGAGGGCTATTAGCAAGTAGTTTGAATTAGTGTTGGTTGACCTGATTAATAAACAGGCTGTTATTCACCTGAGTAAATGAGCTAAATGTTTAGGCAGTCCTAAGGCATATGACAGAGACTAATGTTAAAGCTTGCACAACTTCTGCTGTTGCTAATTCTTACAAATTACTCTCTTAAAATATTAGTAGATTCTCATCAGGCAGGTGAATGGAGAGGTTGAGTAAGTGGTCTTCCTGTATGAAAAGTGTATGCACGGGGGATTACTTCATGTAGTGCTCCAGTAAACCTGAAACTTTATCGTTCCTTTTCTTTTCCTGAATCTCGTTTAAGTGCCAGATAGACACATAGATGTGGGTTGGACTTTGGGTCCCGGGCCAAGTGTTTGTAGGAAAGAAATTGAAGAATAACTAGGTGCCTAAAGTGCTAAGGGAAGGTCTGACTGAGTGTAATCTCCTGATTTTATGGTTTGGCAAGGCTAGTGGGCACAAGATTTTAAATAACTTTAGGGAAACATTCCTACCTGTGCCACATCATTCCAAACCCAGTGCCAATGAGGAGCAGCAGAGGGAAGCCTGTGCTATTTTCCGCCATGTAAATGAGTGGAAGATCAGAGGAAATCAGCAGATCTCACAGGTGGCACTACCCCATTGCCTGCAAGGGTCTCCAGTAGTGTGTTCCTGGCATTAATCCACTTTGAAAATTTTGGCAACCATAATTGCCAGGATCACACCTGGCATTTCTGTTGAAAAACATTAAACATTCTGCGGACCCAGAGCCTGCAGGGATAATGGGGAAATCTGGAAAGCAGAATAACCACACTACAGGAGGAAGTAGAAGGACAGACCTTTTCATGTTGATGGAAGGGATTCTTGGGGTTTCCAGTGTCTGCAGAAGTGTCTGAAGCCTTGGAGGTGAGTTGAGAGGGGCAATCAGTGGAAGGCAGACCAAGTGCTGGTAAGGAAAGCACGTGTTATCTCAGAAACTGAGGGGACAGGATGAACATTATCAATCTCTTGCACTACTTTAGAACTGCATGAGAGCAGGAACCCAGACAGCCAATTGCTGGCTAATAGGGATATTTTTTTAGGATGGTATTTTGGTAGACGTTGTTTAGATGTTGGGTGCCTTCACATGGCTTGGCCTTTCTTCCTGTGAAAGGCGTCCATGGCAAGTAACTCTGAGAACAGGGTCATCAAGTAAATGCCCCTGAAGCTCCTCCCCTGGAGATTCTGTCATTCCTCCAGGGCAGAGACTGTGACTAAAAGACCCTCACGTGGAGCCTGAGTCCATACTCAGGAAAGGTTTAAATGATGAATAATCATAGAATGAACAGTTAGATGGATTCCTTCCATCTTAGCCCACTAGAATGGAACAGAAGGACCCAGGCCAACCGAAAGTCCTATTAGGAATAATGTGTGTTCCACCTGAGTTTCATTTTGGACTCTCTTGCAGGTGAGGTTCAGGAAGAATTGTGCAGAGATAGAGTCTAGTCAGGCATTGTTACTAATCCTGTGGTCAAGATAAGACAGTAGTAGTGGAGGTACCCTGTTGAGAATAACAGCACCCACCCCCCCTGGTTCTTCCAGAGCCTTTCAGTTTGGGTCCTCTCTAGGGGAGACAGTGGAAGGGATATGGCTTCTCATGGAGCTATCTGCAGATGCAGAGCTCTGAGTGTTTCCTGTCTGTATGACCAGGGTGCCTTCATAGGGCTGCAGGCAGTCCTTTTCCTGCGAGAGTCTGTTCTGCTCCTGCAGCTGGCATTTGTCTGCTGACTTGACACTTCATCTTCAGACTACTGGGTTGTCATGCTCAGCTCTGGATCTCACACTGCTTTCGAACTGCTTCCTCCAGGGCAGGAAGATCTACAGGGAATAAAGAACAAAGCAGGCAATTTTGTCAAGCATTTGCAGTAGCAAAACACAGAGCTGTTGTTTAATAGAATGAATGATCAAGTTGTATGCAATAAAAGGAAATTGTGAGATTTAGGAGAAATGATGAAGTATAGCAGCAAACATTAAGGGCTTTTTCTTTATTTAATATTAATGTTCCTAACTATTGTTTATGGTTCTGCCTCAAGCAGGGATGAGATCTGCAGTTTCCCTACTGTCTAATTTCATGAAGAAGTGCTCACAGTTTTTAATTATTTATCCCATAGTAGAATTCTCTGTTTATCAGCCTGCATGTATTAAACAGTTCAGGAACATTTTCCCTGATTCTGAGCCAGTGTTGTGAGTGTGTGTATTTTATATGTATATGTAGGTATAATGTAAAACATATGGCAAAGTTATATATAATACAGTGACAAAGAGTTACTCAGATATATATTTATTGTGTGGATTTATGCATAAGTGTATTGGGGGTATGTTTGGCTTTGTCTTACTTTAGCCTAAGATCATTAGAAAGCCTAGATTAGCATTTTTTTTTTTTTCAATTGTAACATAGTTGATTGTATTTATCTTTGGGGTACAGAGTTGAATATCAATACCCGCGTACAATATGTGATGTTCAAGTCAGGATAATTAGTATATACAACATTATATAATGTAATCATTTTTAGTGGCCCTTTTCCAGTTCTTTTCTTACACTACCCCCCCCCCCCGCATGATAATCTCAGTTGTGTTCTCTCCTTTTGAAAGTTCAGCATATTATTGTGATCTATCTTTCCTTCTTTCTTTCTAATTTATTTATTTTTTAGCTCCCACTTTTGAGTGAGTACATACAGTATTTCTCTTCTCTTTCTGTGCCTGGTGTATTTCACTTATCATAATTTTCTCTAAGTTCATCCGTGTTGCTGCAAATGGCAAGATTTCATTCTTTTTTATGGCAGCACAGTATTCCATTATGTATATATACCACATTTTCCTTATCCAGTCATCCTTCAATGGACATTTAGATTGGTTCCAACTCTTGGCTATTGTAAATAGAGCTGCGATAAACATGGGATTGCAGGTATCCCTTCAACATGATGATTTCCATTCCTTTGGATATGTACCCAGCAGTAGTAGGTTTGCTGGATCATATGGTAGTTCTATCTGTATTTCTTTGAGGAACCTCCATACCATTTTCCATAGTGGCTGCACCAATTTACAGTTCCACCAACAGTTTAGAAGGGTTCCCCATTCTCTATATCCTTGCCAGCATTTGTTATTC
The DNA here is from genome assembly GCF_000696425.1 of Galeopterus variegatus. Lineage (NCBI taxonomy): Eukaryota > Metazoa > Chordata > Mammalia > Dermoptera > Cynocephalidae > Galeopterus > Galeopterus variegatus. The sequence continues at coordinate 29,912 of NW_007727620.1, read as the reverse complement.
TCTGTCTTTTTTGGTAATGGCCAGTCTAACTGGTGTGAGATGATATCTCAGTGTGGTTTTAATTTGCATTTCCCTGACGCTTAGTGATGTTGAGCATTTTATCACATGTCTGTTGGCCATTTGTATATCTTACTTTGAGAAATGCCTATTTAGGTCCTTTGCCATTTTTTAATCTTTTTTTTTTTTTACTGTTAAGTTGTTTGAATTCCTTGTATATTATGGATATTAATCCTTTGTTGGATGCATAATTTGCAAATATTTCTCCCACTCTGTGGGTTGTCTTTTCACTGTGTCAGTTGTTTCTTTTGCTGTGCAGAGGCTTTTTAGTTTGATATAATGCCATTTGTTTATTTGTACCTTTTGTTGCCTGTGCTTTGGGGGTCATATTAATAAAGTCTTTGCCCAATCCTACTTCCTGAAGTTTTTCCCCTATGTTTTCTTCTAGGAGTTTTATAGTTTCAGGTCTCATCTCATATTTAAGTTTTTAATCCAGTTTGAGATGATTTCAGTATATGGTGAGAGATATGTGTCTATTTTCATTCTTCTACATATGGATGTCCAATTTTCCCAGCACCATTTATTGTAGAGGCAGTCTTTTTTGCCAGTCTGTGTTCTTGGTGCCATTCTTGAAGATCATTTGGCTGTAAGTTTTAGGGTTGATTTCTGTGTTCTCTGTTCTGTTCCATTGGTCCAGATGTCTGTTTTTATGCCAGTACCATGCTGTTTTGGTTACTATAGCTTTGTAGTATTATTTGAAGTCAGGTAGTATAATGCCTCTGGCTTTATTTCTTTTTTGTTGCTCAAGATTGCTTTGGCTATTCGGGGCCTTCTCTTGTTCCATATGAATGTTAGGATTTTTTTTCTATTTCTGTGAAGAATGTCATTGGTATTTTGATGGGGATTACATTGAATCTGTACTTCACTTTGGTAGTGTGAACATTTTCAAAATGTCTATTTCTCCAATGCAAGAGCATGGAATGTCCTTCCATCTTTTTGTGTCCTCTTTAATTTTTTTCAACAGTGATTTGTAGTTCTCATTGCAGTGATTATCATTTTTTGAATCTGTTTGGGGATCTTTGAGCCTTCTGAATCTGAAGGTTGGTGTTTCTCCCTATACCTTGGAAGTTTTCCTCTATTATTTCATTGAATATGTTCTCAATGCCTTTTTCTTTCTCCTCCCCTTCAGGAATACCCATGATCCAGATGATTGTGTGCTTAAGGTTGTCTGCTGTCTCTCTTAGGTTTTCATCATTTTTTAAAATTCTTTTTTCTTTTTTTTGGTTCACTTTAGTTATTTCAAAGAGACTGTCTTCAGGATCAGAAATTCTCTCTTCTTTTTTTTTTTCCTTTTTGTCTTTTTTCGTGTCCGGCAACAGATCGCAACCCTCAGTGTCACGCCCGTACCGGACTGGGACCGGCAACGGGATCGCAACCCTCAGTGTTGCGCCCGCACCTCACTCAGCCAGTGAGCGGGAACCGGTCTGTATGTGGGATCCGAACCCTCGGCGGGAGCGCCGCCACGCTCCCAAGCGGCGCACTGTAGCAGTGTGCCACCGGGCCGGCCCAGAAATTCTCTCTTCTGCTTGCTCTAGCCTGCTGCTTAAGCTCTCAGTTGTGTTTTTTATTTCATTGAATGACTCAGTTCTATGAGTTCTGCTACATTCTTTTTTAAAATATTAATCTCTCTGTAAATTTCCTCCTTCATCTTCTGGATAGTTTTGCTCAGTTCATTATGTTGTCTAACTGTCTTCTTGTATCTCATTGAGTTTTTTTAGATTTTTATTCAGAGTTCCTTTTCTTTCATTTCAAGGGTTTCCTGCTCTGTGGCATCTGGTTCTTGAGAGTTATTGTGCACCTTTGGTAGACTCATATTTTCTTGTTTTTTGTTCGTTTGTTTTGTTTTTGTATTTCTATTATCTCTATGTTGATGTCTGTTCATCTGGTAGAGCAGTTGTTTCTCATTTTACTCCCCTTCCCTGGACTCCACTAGTGACCCTCCTTTTGTCAATTCAGTTGGGTGTTAGGTAGTCTGCCTGTGCAATGGCAGTGGTTGCTTCAGCTGCTGCTGTGGTAGCAGGCCACCCTTGCTGTGGCAGTGGTTGTGGTATTGGCTTTGGCAGGATGCCCACATGGCAGCAGGGGCTTCAATGGAGGCAGGCTGCTTGCATGATGATGGTGACTGGTGGTGCCAGTGGTGGTAGCAACTGCAACAGTGAAGGTTACTGCCTGCTTGGCTGCAGTGTCCACAGCAGTGGCCCATGCAGCTATGGCATCTGCAGGGGCAGTGGAGTTATCTTGTGGTGGCAGCAGTAGCTGTGTTGGTGGCTGCAACTGCCTCCCTGGCATCTGCATTGTCCTTGGTGGCAGCAGGGTTATCTCCTGGGGGCGTGGCAGTAGCACCAGTGCCTGCAACTGCCTCCCTCAAGTGTGTGGTGTCCACAGCAGCAACGACATTACCTTGTATGGGCACCAGTGGTGCTGGAAGTTTCAGCTGCCTCCCTCGCATTTGTGATGCCTGTAGTGGCATTGGAGTTACTCCTGAGGGCAGCAGTGGTGCCAGTGGCTGCACCTACATCCCTTACATTTGCAGTGTTCTTGGTGACCATGAGGTTATCTCATGGTGGTGACAGTGGCGCTAGCAGCTGCAACTGCCTCCCTCACATCTGCAGTGTCCTTGGCAGCAGCAGGGTTAATTTGAAGCAGGGGCCTTGGTGGCAGTGGTTGCAGCCAGCTCTCTTGCATCTGCAGAGTCTGCCACTGCAGCCACAGGCCACCTGTAGGACTGTGGCTCTGGGGGAGCTGCTCTGCCATGGGTGATGGTTCTGGGACCGAACAGTGGTTCCAGTGACTGTGGTGGTGATGGGCCCATTCAAAGATCTTCTATGGGAGGAACATGCCCTGGGCACCTCTAGTCTACCATCTTCCCGGGAGTCACCCAGATTAGCATTTCTATGCAAAGGGCAGAACACCTGGAGGGGTCTTGTTCTTGTTCTGCTGCTTGCTGTGAACATTTAGGCAAGAAATTTAATCTGTAGGTATCATATTATTTGCTGTTTATAAAATGAGATAATCATACCTAACATCCAGGGACATTAGGAATCATGAATTACTGTGTGTAAAGCGCCTTATGCAAAATGGAAGTTGTGTTCTTTATGAGACTAGGTAGTGCCGTTTAAAGAGTAAATTTGTTGTACAGATTACGTTTCCTTCATATCATCCCTTCTTCCAAAGGGGATATATGGGAAAGGTTCTGTTCACTGTAACTTTATAAAAATTTGGGTTGAATTCCTCAACAAGGGTTTTTTTTTTGGTTGGGAGAGGTTTGAATGAGCATGAGCATTATGTAGAGAAAGGACCAAACAGCTGTGGAGAATTATCGGAAAGATGCCACTGGTAGTCTGTGGTATACAGTGGCAAAGAATTACTCAACGATCGCCTTTACGTCCTTGTAATCAGGTGCCCAGAGAAGACAGAGCTGCTGTGGGTGACTGTTTGCTGCCATACGTTTCAGTAAAAGTAAGGAGTTCAATGGAGTGAGTTGCTTGCTTCTAACTATGCTGGGGAACCTAGGGAAAAAAGAGCCCAGGGCTTTTAACTTAACATGTTAATGACCTGTGCCACCACCTAGCGGAACCTTTTGGAGCCACTATGTGGTGCCCCCATCTCCTGTTTTCCCATCTGTGGGAATAGCATGGTTCATATGGGGGCTGCTCCCTCAGCCTGGGTCCCAGCTTAAAGAAGACCTGGAGCAGAGCCACAACCAACATTCCACATGAGCAAGACAGACATTTTGTGTTGTTAGCCCCTGTGGGTTTGGAGATTATTGTTACTGGAGCATAAATGATGATTAATATAAAGTCTGTTTTCAAGTGCTTTTGGAAAATGCCCAACATAGTGCCCTATAATAGGCCCCACTGTGGGGATAGGGTTACTCTTTAATAACTGTTCAAAGCATTGATTATGTCCTTATGTAGGGCTGCAGGACCATTCATAAAGCTGCTACCATAATTGATAAGCAGTGCAACATTGTATATATTTTAAACAACGCTTCCACTATGAACTGTATCATCTTAGTGAAGTTCCTCAACTGCTTTGTGCCTCAGTTTCTTCATTTGTAAAACAGAATAATAACTACTGCCTATCTCATAGAGTTTAGACTAGGATTAAATGAATAGTTTGTCATACCCTCAAAGCAGTACCTGAGATGTAATAAGTATTTATTAGATGTATCTACAAATATTTAATGAGCACTTACCACGTTCTATGTCCTGAGCAGTTTCTAATAAAGGCTTATAAAAAAGAACAAGAACATGTGGGTTTCAATGTTCGTGGACCTCAGAGGTCTAGGAAGAGAGATGTATTAAACACATATTAATCATGAAAAAGTATTGTGCCATGAGATGGTCCAGAGGAACTTAACCTAACTTGGAGTGTCAAGAATGGATGACCCTGGATGAAAGACGTTTAAAAACTGAAAAATGAGTAAATGTAGCCAAGATAGGGTAGGGGTAGGGGGTGGTAGGTATTCAGGAAGAGGAGGGGTATATTTAAGACAGCTTGAGGCACGAAGGAGCTGAGCACAGGAGAGTACTGAGAGACATCCACGGGCGGGGGCAGAACAGAATGAGAACAGTGCCCTGGGAGGGGTGTGGCAGAGGAGAGGAAGTGCTGGCCTTCCAGGTATGTCCTTGGCTCTCAGCCACTGTTGAGTGATAATGAGCAAGTGCTTGTCTTTGAGCTTCAGTTTCCTCATCTCTAAAATAAACGATCCTTTCAGTTCCCAAACTCCCGTTCTAGGATTTTTCTTGCCTTTTCTTTTTTCCTTGTTTCAAAGAGCCAATGAGGCTGTGCCAAAAGTTGTTTCTAATGAACTCTAATTGTTTAGAAAGAACTGAGAGGAAACAACAGAAGGGAGGGGGAGAATAGGCTCTGTTTGGTGTGTTGGTTAACTTGACTTTTACACTGTAAAATGTGGGGTCATGATGGCTGACCCCAGAGCAGCGCTGGCTCCTTGAGATGACATTTAATTTTTGCTTGAGGATGGCATCATATTGAAACCTCCTGCTAGGGAAAGGCTGTTGTTTAGGTTTATAGTCCTCACCACCACTTCCCTGCTCAGAGGAGTGTGGAATTTTTTTATTTTTATTTTTTTCTGTTGTGTTTTTCTTCTCAGACTGCATGGTGGGATAATTTTAGCGTTTATAGAAAACAGTGCTTCCCACTGGGCTTATATGTTAACCCCTCCTGAAGTGAATGGAGCATGCAATGGAGGAACTTAGTTTTCTTTCTTTTATTATTTTTCATTTTAAAAGTTATCCTTTAGTACATTTGAATCCCAGAGCAAGCAGGAAGGTTTTTTTAATGATCTACAATTGGTGGACATTTCTGTATTTTAAAACTCCACTGGCCTGAATTTTTAATTTCTGAGTTAGGCCATAGAAGATTTTGGTTGCATGGTCTCTTATGTACATTGATTGCTGCAACAGTGACATCAGAATAGTTATTACTCTATTGAGTAACTATGCCATCTGTCACAGAGGAAATAATTACCCACATTTTGTGTTGTATTTCTCAGTGGAATCTTTGTAGAAAGCAAGGCTTGGGGGAATGGAGAGAGTCCATGTTGGAATAAGCTTGCTCTAAGAGAGACGTCCACCCTCATTCTCGGCTTTGGGGCCTCCCTGGAGGTGTTCCAACCCCCCCCCCCCCCCCCCCCC
>NW_007727620.1:0-23829 GCF_000696425.1 Galeopterus variegatus | reverse complement strand
CCCCCCTGGAGGTGTTCCCCCCCCCCCCCCCCCCTTCCCGACACTGCCCTTGGCAAATGAGTTCTAGTCTGTGCACCACCCTGTCCAGCCTTTTATCCTCTCTAGGCTGCTGTGTGCATGCTCTCTGGCCTTTGATTTCCTCCTCGAAGAACTGCTATAGCCGTCACCAGGAGATTCCTGGGATCATAGACCGTGCATCAGGATCATCTGGCAGGGGTTTTGTAACTGATGCACACACACCCATGTACCCTTTATAAGGACAGCTTCAAGGACAATTCATTTCTAGATCCTCAACTTCTATACATACTTTTTCCTAAATAGGATCGACCTGAGAGCAGTGCACACAGCAGCACAGGCAGGATAAAGTCAGCAGTGCACAGTCTTTTTTCCCTCTCCACTTCACTTCCACTCCATCCATCTCTAATCTTTCATCCATCTCTGATCTTACCGTTGTACCATGCTCTGTGACGGAAGACCTCTGGCATGCCAGATGGAGGAAATGATGCCAAATACTGGTCCTGGTAAAGCTGGAAAAAGGAATGAATGGAATGGCTGGGTAACATGACTTTTTTTTTTACAGCTCAGGTGGTTCCTTTTCTTTACTTTTGTCAAAATTGAAGGAGTACCCAAAGGATGTCAGTTGACAGTAAGGGATAGTGACCCGTGTGCTTTTAGGCATGTGACTTAGAAGGAGTTTATAAGAGTTAAGAACATTCCATCCACTTTTTAATGTGAATCCTTTTTTTTCTTTAGAAAAAAGAAAAATGTGATTAAAATGACACAGAAACCTGTCTCACTCTAGCAGTGTGTAATATATATACATAAAATAATCTTAGAAATACCTGTCTGTCTGATTAAGTGATACATTTCCAGTAAAAATGTACCTTTTTCTTTAATATTTAACAATATTGTAAATATACATGTAGCTTTTATAAAGTGAAAATTAGTGTAATAATTATTCAAACCGGAAGACTTTTTATCTTAGAAACTTGTCATAGGAAGTTTTTTAAAAATTAAACTTCAGTGAATATGTATATTTTTGTTACATAGGATTATGGTAGATTGGTCAACAAAAAAGTTTCGAACATAAAATTATCTTATATTCAGATAAAATTCTGTGGGGTAAGTGGAATAGTACCATAAGTTTAAAGACAACAAAGAATGCTATAAAATCGGTTAAAGGAGAGCCTGTATTTTAATTTTTTCAAATGGATGGTGGAAGTATCAAATCACCACAGTATTTAAAAACATATGTTTTATTTCTAAATGTCAATATTTAATACAAGAGAGTATAACTTCCACAATTACTTTAAACTTATGATGAGACATTTTGTATGTCCACTTTAAATTATGCAGGGGAGTACATCGTTTTCCAAAATTCTATCTGCTTCTAGTTTATGAAGGAGGCTGGTCTGAGATACTACAGTGATTTCCAAATCTGGCTTTGTTTCAGGTACTTATCAAAAATACAGATTGGTGGGCCCCTGTTCAGACCTATGGATAAGAATTTCTAGTTGGTGACAGGGAGGAGACAGTAGTTTTCGCACAGTTCCCTGATTCCCACTGATATTGGTGCACCCAGTCCTAAGACCAGTGTTTGGCTCCCCTGTATTCTCTTGCTTCTACTCCTAGGTCTGAAGCCTCTGCTTTGTCCTCCTGGGAAGGGCCCAGGAAACGGGAGATGGAAAACCACTATGGGTGGGCAGGAGCCATAAAGCCAGAAGCAGCTGTTGGTGTGAACCATGGAGTAGAACCTAGGAGAAAGGCTGCTTCGTCCATTTACATTTAGACAAAGAGGATGTTCACACACTCTCCTTAAGCTATCTTGTGCTGACTCATCCAAAAATGTGGCATTTTTGAACTTTCCTTTATGAACTTGCAGTTCTTTATACAGTTTTCTAGACTAGTATTGATATTGGCCCAAGATCTGCTTAGGATCAGTCAGAAACATTGATTTCTAAACTAATTTGACTTCGTATTTTGAGTCCATCAAAAAATTCAGAAGAAATCAGTGATTCCTAGCCATGTTTCTGGGTCTTTTGATCATAAAAAAATTCCTTCAGGATATGAGATGTGGCTATTATTAGACAGAATGAAATAGTCTGAAGGGTTTGACTTAATGGACTAAATTTGCTACACATTACTGGGGTTCATTGTCTTTTCCTATTCTTTCTTTTATGTGAGAAATTTGTTGCCATTTCCTGTGTCTCCACAAGATAAATGAACTAATTTAAAATATTTTGCACGCCTCATCTGTCCACTGCACAAGCTGTCAATGGGCTTGGATTGGGAGCTTGCATGCCAGCAGTACTCAGCCAGGAGTATTGTGATTTTGAAAAAAAGGATGGTGTTTGTATAGCAGCTTGTAACTCCTGTGCAAGCATGCTTTCACATTCTTGCAAGACTGGGTAAGAAAGTCGATATTCAGTTCAGCTTTCTAAAGCACTTTTTGCCTGACTAAATGAAGTCATTTCTTTTTTTTTTTTAATTGAAGAGGTGAGGGAAAATTTTTTCAGTAATTGATGAGGGGAAAAAATATGACATGAATTAAAAACTAAAACAGGAAGGAGGAAGAAAAATATTGGAACTACTAAAATTTATAATTAAAAAATTAAAATTGGACAAAGTTACCGTTTCTCTTCTAGATAAATAATGTTTCTAATTTTACATATTTTAATGGATTGTGTGGGTTAAATAGTTTTAGATAGTATAATCATGGGATCTTCACAGGTTATTTTTGTTGTTGTTTTTGTTTGTTTGATTGGTTTTTTTTTACAGTCACTAGAAGTCATCGTACATTCCTCCATAGCACATTTAAGGGAAAAATTATTTATAGAACGTGATAGTTGCACACAACTTTAAGGCATTTTCATCCTCTTTTGCAGCAGGATCGAGTATTTACTTAGTGGTATGTGTAGAGAAGACAGAGGAAAAGAAGTGATAAGTTGGAAAGCATTTTTACTGTTTCTGAGATAGTACAGACAGGTTCCTTTTGGATTTTCTGAATTTTTTCTACTTAATAATACATTTGAATGAGTCTTTGGGGGAAGCTGTAACTTCACTGCTTATCATTGCAGTCTGCTCACATGACACAATACTCTTGTGAGCTATAATATTAAAATCATCTCTGGCTAAAAGTGGGTTTTGGCTTTTAGCCTAACACTGAGCAAATAACCTTTCCAGTCCAAGTTAAATGTTCCCATAAGCTCCTCAAAACTAAATTTTCCTTGTTAAAAAAAAGTTACTGAATATAATTCCCAAAGGATGGGTTATGGAAGTTCTTTAAATTAGATGTTTTTTTAAAAAAAAAAAAAATCCTTCCCATATGTTTCTGGCTTAGCCTTTCTTTGCTAAGATTTCCCGGGTACTTCTTTGCTGAGGTTTGGAGTGAGAGGTCAGAGTTCTCTTACGGGAGTTCGATGGTTCATCAGATGGGTTCAACTCCTGAGCTTGAACTGGGGCTTCAAGCAGAACGCCGCTGTCTGCCTGCTTGCCGTGCCAGTGTGCCTTCTCTGGGGAATCACTGCACATCTCTCTCAAGCCCCATCTTTGAATTTGATTGCAACCCTGTTCCTGTCCAGTGCTTTAACCCCCCAGCCCTTCTAGCTCCCTCATTACACCAGGCTTTCTGTGCCTTCCCAGAAGGTCAGCCTCAAGGTAGATGAAAATTTGATGGCTGCACTTATAACCTCTTCTGAGCTTTATGTTGGAACTTGACAAGTAGATTCTTTTTCTTAAATATTTTAATCCACAGCCTTCCTCTTCTAGGGCCATTTTTGACAGTGGCATGTAGTATTTTTATTTTTATTTTATTTGAAAACATCATTTGGGGTTTTATAGAAAAAAATAAAATATTTATCTCCATAGCTTGTTATCAGCAGGGAAGATAGGCATTCTTGGAGGAATGGAAGGTTTATTGGTGGAGAGATTCAAGAAGCTATTTTGTGATAAAGATTTCTTTGCATTTTTTTCTCTAGTCAAGTAAATTGCTTGTGGGTTCTTGCTAAGAAATATAATCCCTCTGGTGCTACTTTTAATTTGAACAGGTTTAAAATGTTTTCAGGAGGGTTAAGCTTCCTTTGCATTAGTGCCTGGTGTGGTGAAAGGGGAGGAATGGCTTTGGAATGGACTAGATTTGTTTATGATAGATCTTCCCACAGAAGGTTCAGAATTGTGGAACACTCAAAACAATAGCACCATTCCTACATGACTGTTAGATGTGTGGTGTATCTCACTTCCTCCGACAGAACTTCCTAAGCATATTTTTCTTTTACTCATGTTGTAAGAAAATATATTTGGCACACACGAGAATACCAATCCACTCTCACAGTTTCTCGTATATGGCTACTGATAACTGCACTTTTCCTGCAAGCGGAAGAATTAATTGAACATCCTGGTTTTGTTCATTATGTAAGTTTGCAGCTGAAAATATCCTAGTAGGGCATGGAAGCTTTGTATGAGCAGGTGGGTCAAGTTGTACGAAGAACATCATAAAGCCTAAAAATTGAGGGGGGAAAACCCAAATTCTCCACTGCTTGGGGCCTCTATTTTTAATCCGATTCTCTGCTGAGTTCATGAATATTTCAAATGAACCTGAGCAGGTGTCCATTTCTTCCCTGCAGTCTTTCAGATGATTTTCAATGGAAACTTTCAGTTTGTCACTTTCATGGGAATGGCTTTAACCCAATACAAGCCCAAAGTGGAGGTCTGAATTCAATAAAGGAAAAACCTGTGTAAGATTTGGCAAATTTCACACAAATCTAGTAATAGAATACAATATTTTTTCCACTACACTAGTATAGATTTTTTTTTTTTTTTTTTACTAAAACACTTTATACTTAAAATCATTTAAAGAAAGAAATATTTCCCCCCCTAGGAAAAGGCAGAATATGAGAGGTCTTCAAAAAGTTCATGGAAAGATTTGTAGTAACTTTTAATTCTGTTTTTCCACAAACTTTTGAAGTACCCTTGTACATGTTCTACTTTAAGAAGTGTCTTTGGGCCCAGCTGTGTAGTTTCTTCTGTTGAGCATTTAGGTAGATATGTGATTTTAGTGACCCTCCTTAAAAAATCCGTTTACTGAACATGGCTATAGCAGCAAAAACAAAATACTTCAAATTCCTGGATGAAAACCCTGAATCTGGCAGGGAGACTTTTTCTTCCTCCATACAAATAAATCTGAAAAACGTACACTGGTGACACTGCGTTAAGCCATGTTTGTCAGACCTGTCATTAAAATGGGAAACTAGGGTTGAAACGTGGACACATCAGCTGGAGGACGTAAGCAGAAAAAGTCACATGGCACTGAGTGATGCCTAACAAGGCGACTTGGTAGAGATTATGTTGAGAACAGTTGTTATGCTTGTGCTGACCCAGGACTCGTGCCACAGGCTCAGCAAATGCTGCTGTACTGTTTCCTGAATGGTTGCTTATTGTCATATTCTTTTTGTCCCTTTGTGGTTTATTCCCCTGATAACTGGGGTGATCTGATTTTTTGCTTTGTGTGTTATATATATGCAAGCTCTTAAGCCTTTTGCTTTGGCAACTAGAGAAGAACTTGTGTTATCACATTCTGCTGGGTTTTTTTTCCCCTCATACTTTAAAGAAAATTGTAACAGTGGCTGTGCTTGTAAAGCCTTCTATGTTTAGAGACCATTTCTGTATCCAGTATCCCATTAATCCCCACAGTGGTCCTGTGAAATACAGCTATGGAAACTGAGACTCAGGAGGGAATGGTAACTCGCCCAGGTACCCTACTTAGTGGGAGAGCTGGATGCATGTGGAACTCTCCTCCACTCTGGCAGATTGGGGTTCGGCTGTTCGAGTCGGCCTGGAAATCTGCTCAGATGCCAGTGAGTTTTTTGAGACCCACATGGTACCTTTACCACAAAAAACTAGAGGCCTTGAATTCTTTCTGTTTTCATTTTGCATTAATCTGACCAGAGCCATTTGCATAGCATTCCAAAGAATAATGTTTTTCTTTGTAATTTACCACTGAAAACTACCACTTTGACCTCAAAATTGTAGAACTTAGATGACAGCAGACTTAGATGAAAGCAGTTTTGAGTTTACTACCCTGAAGCTTGATGGATTTATCTTGCATAAGCTCCATATTTATACATAGGCATACACACACAGTAATAGACATGTGAATTTCAGGATGAACTGGATTATCTTCGTCTTTTTAAAAAGTGATGTGATTGATAGAAGACCACAGCTTATTTTTATGATTGCCAATGAGCCATAATATAAGCAGTAAACGTCTCTTACTTAGAGTATGAATGCATTCTCTCACACATCTGCTTGGGTAATTGTTCTATTTGAAAAGATCTCATAGAAATGGAATTTTTAAATATTAAAAAATTTCTATTAATAAAGGAAGAATGAAAAGCTCATTATAAAAGCCATGCCAAGAATAAGTAAGATGTGGCCTAACATCTGAAAAATACTTACTTTTAAATGAAATGAACTTTTAAAAGTTAATGTTTTCACCCTGTGGCTGAAGAGTTAATTGCTGGGCTGTTCCAATAACTGTTTGGAGTTGGCCAGCCAATTATTCATGACAGAAAAAAACATGGTAGATGACGTAGCTGAGGTGGTGGTGTTTTCATGAAGAAAGTCTCCTGCTTGGATTTACCTTACTCCTCCATTGCAGCCGTGCCTTCTTTTGAGGACCTGTTCGTGGCTAGCTGGGAAGACGGGAAAACGGAGGGTGGAACATGGTGTCTTTTATTTGTTGTGGGAGCGGATCTGCCAGTTCTGACTCTAAAACAATATGAGAAAAAAAAAATAGCTCTAAAGATAACATGATTTATTCCTTATCTTTTTTTTTTCATTATTATTATAAAAACAACAGACCAATATTTAAAAAGAAAAAGAAAAACCCAGGATTCACCTAATCCAAACATAGTATTCTTCATTTTTGCGTATTCATGTAAATCTCTGTTCAGATGTGTGCATGCTTGTGTCATCACTGTATTCACATAATTTATATCCCAAACGTCTCTCTTTGCATTGGATTGTGAACATTTTTAATTGTTCTGCATTGTGGGGTTCTTAACTTTTCTGCATCATGGACTCCTTTGGCAGTTTTTGTTATAAAACCTACAGACCTCTTCTCAGAAAAACATTTTAAAATATTTAAAATAAAACACACAGTTACAGTGGAAATCATTATATTGAAATACAGCTATTTAAGGTACTGTAAAAGTGAGTTTGTAGTATAGTAATCTATTAATGCACTGAGTAAAAGATGTGGCAGATTGGCAGTTATATAATTTCTAAGTAATTATGAACATAAATATTTTGAAACTGTCTGTGGATCTGAAGGTGGAGGGTCGGGAAGTTGAGGGATTTTATGACTGATGGCCCCTGCTATCCCGGTGAAGGAAAAGGCTCAGTTGTGTTTTGAATGTGAAAAGTTGGGCTGGGGTTAAAGAGCTGTAAAGACAGCATTACTTATTTTTACTGTCTCAGGTATTGAAACTTCTTATATATGTTATTTCTTTTAACCCTGAGGGCAGCATTATGAGGAGTAGGTGCTGTTATCCTTATTTGATCAATGAAACAACTAAGCTCGGGAAGTTACCCATTGTTTTAATCACAAACAGATCATTGAAAAAATACTGACCATTCTCTAGCCCTCAAAAGAAGTCTGCTTAAATAATCCAGATGCAGTTTCCTGATTAGCGATGCAGAACAGGACCACACGAGGGTGGAGTTAAGATTCAGCCCCAACGTTCATCCAGAGCCTGTTTTACTGCCTTCGTCCATTCCCTATATTTAGAAAGGTAAAAATGAATTTCTAAGTCACCCTAAGGGCAGCTTGAGATTGGAAACCCCAAATTTGTCTTATCAGGAAGACAAATCCCCAGACTCACTGTTGGGTGATTTTTCTCCTGTAGCAAGACCATCCCAGAAACCTGAGTAGAGGAATGTGGCAGTTCGGGGCCTCAGTAGAAGGCGTGGTCTCTGACTGGGCAGCCTGTGTGCATACAGGGGGACCGTACCCTGAATACTGTTCTCAGGGTTGCAGTTGTCTCTCCCAGCAAGGTGCTTCCTCAGAAAGGTCACCTGGTACATGTCTGCACTGCATTGACTTGATAGCTTTTCATCTTTACTTCCCTAGTTTTATTTGGAGACACAGTGCTGGCGTATTTAAACTCAAGCATAAATTTCCTCAGCGTGGTCTGCTGCTAGCACAATTGAAAGACAAGAGGCAAAGAGGTTGGAGCAGGCCACAGACAGAACAGTTCATGGGTAACAGTTTCTAATAAGGGTCAGATGCACTCAGAGGCCTTGCCACAGCTTCTGGTGTTCAGAGCAGGATGAATACCCCAGCATAGCCACTTGTGTAGTTATTAGAGAGAAAAATGATGAGATGTCTTTGTTGTTCCTTTTCCCAACCACTCAAATAATTTTCATTCACCAAGATAAATATTACAGCTGGATTATCTGTAAAGGTTCATTTAAACTTAAAAAATGCTTGGGGGAAGTTGGGTAAGAGAGAGGTGCTTAAAACTCACTTGTGGGACTCAATTTCTTCATTGCAGATCTGCAAATGGGAGATACCTTTACTGTTCCATCCCTGGACCTCACAAATGAATGCAGTGTCGATAAATATAAATGGGGGATTTGAGTAAATGGGGATTTGAGAAACTATATACCTCTTGAAAAACAGTCAATACAAAAACACTGCAACCTTTCATACTGTTAGATATTTGCGCTGAGAACAAATATTGCTAAAGATAATTAGTCCTTATCTTTGATTTATTCTATTCTTTGTCAGGTATTTTTAAGCCTTCAGGCTTGAGGCCAGAAATAGATGGAAAATGTGTCCTAGTCCTTGTTTAAATAATGCCAATAGCAAATCATATCTGATATTCATAATAAAGATTTTTTTTTTTTTTTTTGCTTGTCCTTGGAGCACTAGAAAGCTTTTAAGCTAGTCTTCCTAAATTGTGCCAGATAGGAAGATTGTGTGTCTTTAAATTGAACTACTGTGAATTAAATGAGTAAAATATTATTTTCAACATTAATTCAGAGAGATCTAAAACTAGGTAAGGTAAATAGAGTTTAGAAATCCTCGTAGGTTATAAGCAACTTAGCAAATCTTGGTAGATTTTTATAGGGTGAGGAGCACACACATCAGTGGCTCTAACAGGGTCCAGTCGTACCAGAAAGTACATGTGACTTTTCTTTTGTTAAACAAATAATTTAGTAATTCTGTGTTCAACTAATATATGCCTTATTCAGTGAGAGTAAGAATTTGATCTCTGATAAACAATAATTTCAAATAATGAAATTTCCTTTAAGAAATAGGTGCTCTTTAATATTAACATGAAAAGAAATAAAAGCGCAAACACAGAGGTACTTAGAGACACTTATTTTGAGGTTTAGGTTTTCTTTCCCTGCCCATCAGCCGAAAGATGCTTAGTGACACTTAATAAGTACTTAGAATAACATTTGTTCTAAAGCTCTCTCTGTTTGCCGTAATTGTATGCCTCCTTCACCCTCTAAATTTGAAATAAACTTGAAATGAAGGATAGAGCCCAAACAGGCTGTGAGAGGGGTAAAAATGATAAGTGATTGATTTTTTCCAATGTAGATAACTTTGCCTGTTATTTTATGATTCGGCAAATGCTGCTATATACTATCAGTGAAGTGCTTATTCTGCACGAGATTGTGATGTTGCCTTTAATATTTATTTGCAAATGCTGCTTTTATGTCTGGGTTTTCTGTGCAGCATAGGCAGTAAGAGCAGAGGGGAAACTCTTTTCCACTGGGATGGGCCTGGAAGAATGGCAGGATGTGTTCAGAGGCAGGTCTGCTTTACCCACATCCTTCTTGCCCTTCACTTCTGCCTGCTCAGGCTGTCTAGCTCTGACTAATGTCGGAATCCCGCCGCCCTCACCAATTGTGGCGCTACTTTTACCTGCCTGTCATTCTGCCCAACTAGGCCAATTGTCGAGCTAGGGCTGGGTCTGGAGCTCACAGACCCCTCAAGCCCGTTGTCCAGACTGGGTGACAAACCCTTCACACGCCAGTCTGGGTCCCCAGACCCCTCATATGCCAGGCTGGGTCCCCAGACTCCTTACACGCACGTCTATGAGCTAGGTAACCGGCAAACAGGTCCTTGGAAGCGCAGGTTGGAAAGGCACGGCCGCTTGTGTGGCGGCGGCAGGAGGCAGTAAAACTCCAGCCAAGGTGGTGGCACTGCGCACGCACACTATGCCCACATACAACCTATTCACAGCAAGTGCTCGCAAGATTCTGAACACATGAGGGGCCCTGACCATTTTCCTATATTTTCCCAACATAGGCCATGCTAGTTCTGCTGTTCCTGTGACCCAGCCTTGTGCTTGTGCCAAACTAGAATTCAAAACCAGGGCTGATTTCGCAGTATGTGCTGCTAACAGTATGAAATACTCCCTATATAGGGAAGACTGGAGAGTGTGGTGTTTGGTCAAGGTACTCCCTGGAGAGTTAGCTTGTACAGTGTACCAGATGCCTTTGCTAAAAGAGGAGTAGAAAGGGGCTGGCCTGTTAGCTCAGCTGGTTAGAGCACAGCCTTGAACAACAAGGTTGCAGGTTCATCTTCCCATATTGGCCAGCCACCACCCCCCCCCCCCCCCCAAAAAAAAAAAAAGTAGAAGTTCTCCAACTCCAAAGGATAAAAGACTGAGCAGCTAAGAGCCGTGCCTGACCACCAGGCATTCCTACTGAAAGGTTGTGTTGATTTTCTGGATGGGCTGGTCTGTAAAAATACTTGGTTGCCTGAGGCTTAACTCAGAACATTTAGTAAAACAGCAGTACTAACTTCCATCTAAAAATTAGCTGCTATACTACTCAGCCATTGTGAGTTTTTCAGCTTGGTAAATGAAGTTTGTGCCAGAGTGCAGTCCAAAATTTTTCAAAATCCTGCCTTTTCATCCTGTCCTCCCTTGGCTGTGCTCACACTTTCTGCCTCAATTTTGCTCATGTTTTTTCACCTCTGAGCTTTTTACGTTCATCCAGAATGTTCTTCCTCCTCCCAGCCCATGTGCAGTGGCTGAAGCCTGCTATTCCTTCAGGAGGAGCTCAAAGTCCACCTGTGTTGCTGGCTTTCCTAGACCTCTAAAGCCTTGCTGGGTAGCTTCTTTGAGCCTCGTGGCAGGCCATGTCCTTGCTGCTGCAGTCTCAGCCAGTGGGCATTGAGTCCCTCAGTAACTCTCCAGTGCAGCATCTGACCTGGTACAGAAGCACTGCACACAGTGTGAAATCCAAGAAATTAATTACAGGAAACTTTAGAGAAACCCAGTTTAACTTTATTGCAAGTTCTTGGGAGGCAGCATGGTGGAACTGTCCCAGCTCTGTCTGGACTTAGTGACTCTTGGCCCACAATTCAGAGGGGTGCACAGGTGACGTGCCTGAACTCCCCTGCTACATGATGGGCTCCCCCATGACCTGAGTCCTCAAAGCAGAGTTGTACCTGCTTCCTTGTCCTGTGTTTGGTGTCCCTCAAGTGGTTGTCATGAAGTTCATCCTCTATTGTCCCTCTTCCAGATCTGCTCGGTAGAAGAACAGTGCAAGTGTTGGGTGGAGGTGGGAAACCCACTGAAGCTCACATGCTGTCCTCACCTCTGCTCTGCTAGTCCGGCTCTCTCTCCTTTTGAGTCCATAGGGCCTTATCTTTCCTATTGTGATTATCATTGCAAAGCTTTTGTTACAGCTATTTTTGTATACCAGATTAAGTTCCTTGAATACAGGGATTGTATCTTATTTATTTTTGTAACTCCCTTCACATTTTGCAAAATGCCTTTTATATTGAAAGTGTTTAATAAGTATTGAAATGGCTGAAGGAATGATTTAATGCATTATATATAATAAGGGAAGCAATCATTCATTTAGTTACATATTCATTGAGGATATTTATTGAGTGCATACCATGCAGTTAGTGTTCTGGTACTTGGATTAAAATGTACTTCCAAAAGGATTCATATTTGGTGATCTTCCTTGCAGTGTATCTATTGATCCAAAATAAAACAAAGTCTGACTGTTGTTGACATAGTACTTTTCAAAAGTCGTTTGCTAATTTGTCAGCTGTGTGAAATGCTATGGCCTTTCCAGTTCTAGAATTCTTTAGTGATTCTTATGTAACATTTTCTCAGCACCAGCCATGACTCCGTAGTCTTGTTTTGAATAAATGTAGCCTCATATCTGAACCCCTGCCACCTCTGTTCATTTTTCTAGCTCTGTCTCTTGTCTTAGCTGAGCTCATCTCTCTGCCCTTTCACTTTTAGCCTGCTACTTAACTTTTTCTTAGCTTTCTCACCTTTTGCAGGGTGAATGTCAGCAAACAAAGAGCAATGAGATAAATGGCTTCTGATACCTATCATAAATAAAGATTTAATTCAACACACTTGGCATCATGAGCTGTTTATTTTAATGCTCTGAACTCGGAGTGCAGAAATAACTTTTTTAGAGAAAGGGGTAGAGGACCTATGTTATGAGCTGTTACATGAATATACATAATTTGTTTTACCATATCATTTCATGGCAAGTGTGCTTTTTGTAACATTCTCAGACTGCTAAGATCAGAACAGTTCCATGTGGGGTGAAACTGCATATTAACTGCTGCCTCTCACATCAACCCAAATCCTGTGTTGTCAGTGCACTGGGGACATTGCTTTTCAGTGTCTTTAGTTCACTGGGTAAACTGATTTCTCTTGTTATTAATCTACTCCTCTGTCTTCTCCTTCTGAATCTTGCTCTCATATGGCAGCAGTTACTTTCCACTTTTCATTCTGGCTAAGTTGTTACACATCCCTAGCACTAGACTGTAAGCTCCTTGCTGTAGAACTCAAACATTATCATATCAGTATTCTCCCAGCACTTACCGGTATTGGCATGAGTGATTGACTTAATGACTGCTGATGAGCAGAACATAAATCTTACAGGTAGGGTTTTAAAAAAAGAATTCTACGTAAAACCTGTATTTAAGGACTTGCAGCAAAATGAAGGTTCCAGCCTCAATCCTCTGACTTCTCTACAATAATAGTGACATCCGTTGAGCCAAGTGCATTCCCTGTTTGAGTGGGGAATGTTCGCTTGCTGTGTAGTGCTTGGAAAAAGTCATTGGAGAACAAAAGGAAAAAGGAATTAGCTAATGTATCATTACTATTAGCTTGTTATTTGTCTGATAGGGAAACAGTAACTAAAATAAGGAGCATTTGCACCTGTTTTTGGAATTATCTGCCTATTTAAAAGAGAAAAAAGAATCATAAAACTGATAAAACAACAACAAAATTATATCACAATTTATATTAACAGAAAAAAAAGGAAAGGTGATGTGCTTTGACGCTCCGACTCCTTCACAGCTCATCATTTCTTGATGCCCTTTGCCAAGCTGTATGCTCAAGGAAATCTAATGATACCCAAAGCCTCATTGCCAGATACTTCATTATTTCCTCAATCCATTAGTAGCCTTAATGGCCTATGCCACTGGAATAAGTATGAAAATCCACTCCCCCAAGAAAGTACAGTGCTCTATAAATCATACCCGCCTGAGGATTCTCTCAGCCCTTGACACTGAAGAATAGGTGGGAAAAAACATTGTACTTCCTGAATTCCCCTCTACTAGAGGCTCTCAGAATAATTGATGCTTTTTAACTTTTTAATCCTGTAACATAGAGGTTCTCAGAGTGTGATCCATGGATCAAGAGCATCTGCATCACTGGGAACTTGTTAGAAATGCAAATGATCACCTCAGATGTACTGAAACTGGGGGGTAGTGGGTGGACCAGCGATTTGAGTTCTAGCCAGGTCTCCAGGTAATTCTGATGCGTGCTGTGATATCCGTGTAAAGGAGATTATAACAAGGGATTCTTTTTTCACTGTTGAGGAAACAGATGAGCAGGCTGTGTAACTTTACCAAAATCTACTTATTTGAAGGATTCAGTTTAATTCAGTTTAATTTAATTATTGACTGAGCAGCTATTATGTCCCAAGCTTTTTTACAGGGAAAATGTAAAAGTGAATGACACCTGGAAGTCACAAACTAGGGTCATCTCTGTCAGCATTTTCCTGCTTGTGCTATGTTGGTCTCTCTGCAAATCAACTCCTCCTTGGCATTATTCTAAAGCATCCAAAGTGATGATTCTCTAGCTGCCTCATTTGACTTCTTGAACCTCCCTTATTCATTGTCATCCAGAAGTTGGCTTCTCATCCCTTTCCCAGTGGGTCACTGGCACCACAAACAGTGAATTGTAGGAAGAATGACCTTCTCTCTGTGAACTATTCCTGCCCTTTAATGCCCTATAATCTTACTGTCTGTGAGCTGCCTTGTTGTCCCTCTAGGATATGGTACTGTCCCTGCCCCCATCCATTTTAAGACCTCAAGGGTGGCTGCTAGAGATATTCTTTTCCCAGAAAACAGACTGTCCTACCCTGATCGTGATGAGTAACTATGTAGATGAAGATGTAGAATCTGTCAACAAAGGATAATGAGTAAAAACATCCACATTTTACTTTCCTCCTAACAGCCACTTCTCTATCCAAGTCCTCATCATCCTTTGCTTCAGTATTTCCATGGCTTCCAAACGACTTCTTTTCCTGTCAGTTTGTCCTTTATCCTCCTTGCTGCTAGAGTGATGTTTCTTAAATGCTAATTCAATCACTTCACAACTTATTGATTTCAAATATGTGCCCAAGGCCTATAACAGGGATCTGAAAACTAGGCCATGTGCTCATTGTTGTAAATAAAGTTTTATTGGAATACACCGTGCCCATGTATTATTGTGACTGCTTTTGTGCTACAATGGCATAGCTGAGTAGTTGCAACTGGGACTGTATGGCCCACAGGCCTAAAATATTTATTATCAGGCACTTTAAGAAAAAGGACTGTGGTCTAAAGAATAAAGTTTAAACTTAGCATAAAATTCTAATGTATTTGGTTTTAGTTCTACCAATTTACAATGTGTTTTCTGTTTGCTCACTCCTGTTCTCTGTTTTCTTCCTTTCTTGACTTTTGTTGGATTATTTTTTATTATTCTTTTTTTTTCACAATTAGTTAATTGGTACTTTTACCTTTTTCCCAGATAATTCAAGAATGTTAGAATATTTTAAATTTACTTTTTTACTTCTTCCTTATATGCTATAACTGCCATCTGTTTAAATTCTATGTTTAAAACCCAGAAGACATTACGTTATTGTTTGTAAAGTCAATATTCATTTATACTTGTTCACATGTATAACATTTTGATTGCTGTTCACTTCTTCACGCCTATGTCTGATCCTTGAATGTGAAACAAAAGGAAAGAAAAAGTCATTATGTTGGCTTAACTGTTTAATGATAGTTAGGCTGGATGTAGACCAAATTTTTCTAAAGCAGTTGGAAGATATCATTTCATTGTCTTTTAGCGTGCACTATGGCAGATGAGAAACCTGATAGTAATCTGACATTTCTCTTTTCTTCTCTGGAAGCTTTTGAGATTTTCTCTTTTGATTTTGAGTTCTAATATATGTATAGAATGTGCTTAGGTGATTTAAAAATTGTTATTAATCCTACCTGTTGGGCCTTCAGGTCTGAAAAATTTCTATTATTTTCTCTTTTTCTGTTCCTCAGGAATGCCATTTAGAAAGATTAGAGAACATCTGAATCTTTTCTGTGTTGCTTAGCATTTGCATTCCATCCTCCTCCTTTGTGATCTTCTATGACTATACAATCTCTAGGCTTCATCTTCCAGTTGCTAATTTGATCTTTAGTGGTATTCATTCCAATATTCAGCACATCTTGGTTTTTTTGCCAATAATATTTAAAAATTCTTAGAGCTGACTGTGTCCTTGTTACATTTTTTTTTTAATTGATGGGATATATTTTGGAGTCTCTTATGATATGCACTGTACCTATTTCAGATTCATCTTCTGTTTCCACTTACCTGACTCCTTAGATGTTATTATTCTATTTATTAATTAGAGCAGTTCTCTTTTATGGCATTGGCTTTCTTCAAATGTTTTTCATTTTTAAAGAGTCTGTTTATAGATGAGTTGCACATCTTAGGTGTACTTTTTCTTTCCTCAGCCTACGTGTGAATCTGCTTTTCTTGTTGGTGAATGCTGGTTCAGATCACAGGATTCAGATTCAGATCAGGACAGATCACTCCACCTGCTGATGAAGACAGGGGCAGGGCAGGCCATGGGACTGGTCCAGCAATGGGTAGCTTTGTCTTTTGGGTGTTTACTTCCATTCTTTGCATTAGTCTTGCCAGAACTGTCCCCTGAGAGATACCTACTAACAGACTTTTGCTGGGCAACCAGCTCCCTGGAGTCTAGTGCTCTCTACCGTTATCTTTTCGTTCTCTTCCCCACCAAACACACATCTTTTTAATTTTGTTTTTTAATTTATTACACATTTTTATACCTAAACTCCATTCACCTTGAGGAAGTTGGGGGTTGATTCAGGGTTTTTCCTGCTTCCCCCTCCAACTTCAACCCTCATATGAGGTAGGAGTTCTGCCCTACTATATTCTTCACTTTGTCTTCCTGGTAATTCTCAAGGGTTTATTCCAAAGGCAGAATCCTCAGTGTCTCAGTAGGCCAGGGATAGGGAAAACCTTAACTAACCCAGCTGTCCTGGAGCAGTGCCTATCATTTCTTAGTATGTGTAAGAACCTTTAGAAGCATAGTGTTGCAGACTTTCTAAGTGCACTGTTTTAAAATAGAGTAATTAGCTCATGTTGACTTAGAGTTTCCTCTTTTAATTGTGAATTCTTGGTTTGGAGTATCTTTGAAGCATTTGAGCAGAGAGCTGTTCTCCCTGTTCTCATTTTGGATTGGTACATATCTACTTTGGTTTCTCTGTTGATCTAGTTCCATCTGTTTCTCATGGTTTAGGAATTCCACACATTTTCTGGTCCTCTGACTGCACTCTCTTGTTTGTCAGTGCTATTACGGTTTCATTCTTTTTCCTATATATTTACTTAGTGTTTGGGACTGGGTAAATGGTAGCAGTGTCTGAGTCTGCCATCTTGATCCAGTCTTTGCTTTAAAACCTTCTTCCCTCCATTGCCCCCAAGCATGGCTCATTGTGCCAGTCATTCTAATTCCATATAACATCTTGTTCCTACTTCTCTCATAGCACTTACTCCATTGTAACATGCCTAAGAAGTGTCTTATTTGTCTTAGGTGTCTTTGACCTACTGGATTAGATTCTGTAGCTTAGACATGTGTAGGTGTCAAATTGGGGCAGATGTTTCAGCCAGAGTGGAGAAAAACTGGGTTAGCAGCAAGCAAATGAAAATGGGGGTCGGAAATACTGTGTAGACTGTACTACAGTGTACATTTAGAATGGCTTTCCAGTAGGTCTCGTGGGGTTCTCTCTCTGTGCAAGAGCCTGTGTGATGTTTAAGTCACACTTCTCAACTCAGTAAATAAACATTTCCAAAGCATTGAATTATAACAGTCTACAGTTAGATTGCCTTTTTAAGGATACTGTGGTTCTATCCTTAGAAATTACCACTTGTGGTTCTCTGGAGAGAGGACATGTCCCTTCTTAGATGAGAAATTTGAATCCCCATTGGGATTAAGTGTCTCTCTGTGTCCTTCCCTCTTTTTGGAGGGCCTTAGTGTAATGAGGAAGTTAATGATAGCAGAGTTTGGGAGATACCAGTTCTATAATTGGTTGGATCACAGCACTCTTTCCTACCTTTTAAAAGATCCTACTTAATTAGGAAAATAGGAAACATTTTTGCCTTTAATACATCTGTCAGTATATGAACTTACTCAAACACTTATCTCTGTGTTGTATAATTAGGTTCTTAAAAGATTGTCTGATTATTCCTTGTGCTCTTGATACAAGTTTTTACTCTTATGCCTGTCATGACCTTTCAAATGATTGGAATTGGTAAAGATACCAGAATACCAAGAATTACCAAGAACATTTTGAAACTGATACCAATGATTTCCAAAGATACAAAGATAAGATGAAGTAATGCCTTCATGCAGATTGGGTCTGGTTTTAGTTCTGTGATGCTCTGTGTGTGGAGGGTGTGTGTGTGTGGTTTCTTAATCAGCTAAGCCACATCCTCAACCCCTCTTAAAAGTGTTTACTTGCACATCGAATCTGGATGTATAGAGAAATCAGGTAAGTGCCTGGAGTATAGGGCCCTTAAAGAGACTAGTAAGAGATAAAACTGCTCAAGTGGACCATGAAGGGTCTTTTATAAGCTTTGCTCTTCCATCCCATGCTGTTATTTTTATTTTTATTTTTTTCTCTGGAATGACTTGGAAATGTGGAGAAGCCATTGAAGGATATTAAGCAGGGTGGTGGCACGTGGGTATTTATGTTGTAAAGAGATCACTCAGCAGCCCTGGGGAAGGTGAATTGAAATGGAATGAAATGAAAGATAGGAGGCTTTTACTATGCTGGGCAAAACACCAGGGGCGGAGGCCATGGAAGTTGGTGTAGATGGGCAGAGAGAGATCAGATTAAGATTAAGAAACTGAATCAGTAAAACTGAGTCGCTGATCAAATGTGAAGACAAAGATGAGAAGTTAAGTGCACATTGATTCTTGCAGATCTGTGATAAAATATTACAGTCCCCTAAAGTCATTGAGTTTAAGTGCCTTTTTTGTACCAGGAAGAAAATGTACCTGTGAAAGGAGGAGTTGCGCCGACCTTTGATCAGATTGCAGAGCTTTCATTCTGTTTCTTCTGCTTTCCAAACCTGAACTTATGTTGTTCAAAAACAGTTTTTTCCTAACCCTCAAGTATTAGTTCACAAATCTTACATTTTGTGAGGCTGTTTGATTTTCACTATCTCTCGTAACAAATGTACTGATAATGTTTAGGGCTAATTGTATGCAATTTAATTTTTGAATTGTGGTAATCATTATTGCTGTTTTTATTTTCATTTTCTCTTCCCCAGGCATCATCAGCTATAGATAGTCAACAAAATGATGCCCTTTGGGATGATTTTCAATTTTCTCACTTTGGGAGGCATATTTTTGTGTCAGTCATGAAGGGTTCAGATTTGGATTATTAAACACTTGAGCTCCTAGTTTCCACATTGGACCATTTAACACTTCTCATTTCCTTGTAAATGGAAAACTTAGCCCATCTGTATGCCATTTGGGTGTTTTTGAAGACCTCATCTCATTTAGGAGTGTATGCGCCTGTCCTTGAAGCCTGTAGTCTGTCTCTCCATGTCCAGGTAGCTCTGCCATTCAGGAGATAGAACAGAAGTAGCTTCAGCATTCATGGGTGATTCACAAGAGCGCCCTTGGGGCCTTTTCCTGAGCTCTGTGCTTGGAGGAGCATGTGCAAAACTTTGACTTTCCTAACCACAAGAAGTGCTTGAACAGATGTCTGGTAGTGTGTGGCCATGGAAGTGTGTTTCCTTTAAAGTAAGCAGATTATGTTGCCACAGATGCTTTGGCTGCTTGGGCCCCCGGAGGGTTGGGACTTGTTGGTGTAATCAGATTTTTCCATCCCTAATAGCTATTATTCTGTGAAGTGTGGAAATGGGCTGAATTATAGAGTGTGAATTGATGTTCTTCTCTGTTTTATCCCTCCAGAAATGCATCTTCTGCAGACACCGAGTTAAGAAGGTCTCAGGAGCCTGCATCCAGTGTTCCTATGGCCGCTGCCCGGCCTCTTTCCATGTCACGTGTGCCCATGCTGCTGGGGTGCTGATGGAGCCCGATGATTGGCCTTACGTGGTGAACATCACGTGCTTTCGACATAAGATCAACTCAAATGTGGTAAGGCCTGCTCTCCCTTCCCCGATGCCGAGACTGCATCAGGGTTCCCTCCTGGGCACCCCTCTGGCCTAGCATGCTTTACTCTGTGATGTTGTTCATTGTTGACCTGGCCGGACTGTGAGCTCCTTGAGGGCAGGGCTTGTACGTTATCATCTACTGGTATTTGCCAAGGACCTGTCAGTGTCTGGGGCACAGTAGCTGCAACAAATATTTATTGAGTTGAAAGAGTGAATGAACAGAGGGATGAATGAAACTCTTTAGTCCTACTGTGGTTTTGGATCTGTGCAGAGGGCTGCTGAGTGCAGTTGTATAGATTGTGAACTACACATATCCAGGGTGAGGGATTCAACCGTTTCTGGGAGGAGGAGAGTGATGTGAAAAGCACCACCTGAGATTACGCAGTGAACACTCTTTGAAACTGTACACTGTGGTCTTGGAGTTTTATTTCATCTCTTCTAGAAGAAACAAAGAGCAGCAACACAGTAAAGGGAGAGGGAGGATGCCCAGGAACTTTTGGGGCCTTGCTGCCTGAGGTGGGATAAGCAAGGGGCAGCAGGGAGGCTCTGGAGGGAGTAAGGACAATCTCATAGAAAAATGGAAACGTGGAAGGGAAGTACAGAGGTCAATGTGTTTTTGCCTTTTCCATTTCACTCAGGACTGAACTTATTTCTTGGAAAAGTGTTTGCAACCAAATAACAGGTGAACTTACCTATAATCTAGTTTACTTATCCTTGGTGAATAATTTTAAATGCTTAGAAAAATTATGAGAGCGTAGGGATAGTTGATATGCATGCTTTTGTTAGCTTTTCAATTGACCATAATTGTTTTTGGCTGCCAAGGAGGAGGCAAAGGCATTGTATAGATGCTGTGTACGATTTGCTAACCTGCTGTTCTTTGTTATCCCTGGGAGACTTGGCCACAGGCTATTTGCAGTCTAACATGCTGGTCATGTGTCTCTAATAACCCCTTGTGTGCAGCCTGCCAAGTCCTCAGTATTGGCTTGTGGAGCCATGACCCAGACACAACAAATCTCCCAGCTCTTTGTAATGATTCCAGCAATTTCCACTGGCATCTTGAGAGATATTTGACTTTTGTGGATTGGGACTCTGTACAGATATGTGTGAATGAGCAAATGTAGACAGTGATGTCACCAACTGTCGTATCTATTTTAAAGTTATTTTCCATATTTTTTCATTGTTTCAGGTCTCAAGTTGCATATGCATTTATGTCTTTTCCTTAGTTTCCTGAGTTGATGTGTTCTAGCTAAGAGCAGTATTACGTATTCGGCAGAAAAATACATTTTAGCAACTTTTTTTTTCCTTTTTGTCTTTTTTTTGTGACTGGCAGCGGATCGGAACCCTCAGTGTCGTGCCCATACGGGACCGGGACCGGCAACGGGATCGCAACCCTCGGTGTTGCTCCCGCACCTCGCTCAGCCAGTGAGCGGCCGGTCTGTATGTGGGATCCGAACCCTCGGCGGGAGCGCCACCGCGCTTCCCAAGCGGCGCACTGTAGCAGTGCGCCACCGGGCCGGCCCCATTTTAGCAACTTTTTAAAAATTATAGTAATAACATACATTACTGTGGTGCCTCATTAGATGATCCGTGTGAACGCATTTTGAGCTGTGAATAACCCTAACCCTTTAGAGTCAGAGTAGTTGGTATTCACACTTAGATTCTGCCAGTAACATGCAACTTTGTACAGGTTCCTATCTCTGATCTTCAGCTTGCTCATCTATAACAAATGGGATCCCACTTCACTGTGATTTCAGTTCACGGCACAGAGTAAGCACTCGAAATATAATAGTTGTATTACTAGTATTTCTTCTACTTGTACTACTGCAGCTGCTGCTGCTGCTACAATCTTATGTGGACTGGGCCTCATGAATGGTAATTCTTCCTGTTTCAAGGACAGGAAACCTAAGTTCAGGGAGGTTCAATTCCTTGCCCAAATACATGCAGTCCATGAGTGGCAGGTGCTAGGATGTAAATGCCTTTTCAACTCATACTCTATTATTTGTTGAATTCCACACCCTGAACCTCAAATGGTACTAGAGGTGTTCATCTAAAGCTTTGCTTGGGATCATACACTCCCGATTTAATATTCCAAAACTATGTGGTTACTGATGATTATATTGTGGTTGCTATTAAAGAGATCCAGGTGTTTAATCAGGACCTCATTCCTCTTAACGCTGATGTGCGGTTCAGTGGGGCTTACGTTACTAATGTGTTTCATAAATGAAGGTGAAAAAGAAAATATTTGACTTTGAGATGATTTAGAAACTACTCTCCCCTACAGATCTACTTTGAGCTTGATATACTTTGTAAAGAGTGGGGAAGACATCATATAATTTACACCATTACATGTGGCAGCTTTTCCTTATTAGGGAAAAATTTTAGTGTTCTTAGAGTGCCTTTGCTAAGCTCTCTAGGGGGAGGCACTATCAACACTGGATTTCTGAAATATAGTCCTGGTAGCTATTACTTATCCATCCTTCTTCAATTAGACTCCAAGTATGGATTCCTGTCTCAAAATGTTTGGGAACTAACCAGAGGAATTTGTAGAACCTGGAAACTTTGGTTAACAGCATAGTGATTGCCCCCATTACATTAAATCTTCTTTTCTTTTCAAGCATAGAAAAGTTCATATTCATTCAAATATTTTTCTTTGTGTAAACTATGAGTGTTAGGGGATATGCTCAGTAGAGCAGGAACTGTGATTTGTCTGTGTTCTCAACCGTGCCTTGATTATTTGAGAGTAATGGGCAATTTCACTCATAGGAGTGAAAATAATACAATAAAGTTCAGGCTACCTTGGCAGCCTGACCCCATTGTTTTACAGAGTAGAGGAGGGTGCCCGTGCAATTTAGGTGAAATGAATTATAAACTTACTGTTGCTTCAGTAGGATTCCCGTTTTTACTCACTTTAGGGTTTGATTCCCTTATTTTTCTGTTTCTCTCAATTACTTGCTTTATGTATCCAAAAAGACCATCTTAAGGCAAATTCTACTATTCCATTCGTGTCCAAATGGTATATTATTTTAAATATACCATTTTGTTCATTGTTAGTGAACTTTGGGCATAAAATCATTCTGGATAATGGTATAAAAATTCATCTGATGTATTATAATGCACTATTCCTTCAGGCATAGTAAGCATACTTTGTAGTCACAAAGGTTAGTATTTGAAAAAATAGCTTTAGAGTTCTTAAAGATGGGAAAGAATATGTAACAGAAAGTGTCCTGTTATTTTAACCTAAGTTTTAGTATGTATTTGTCAATGTTTTCATCAAACACATTTTTTGAATGGCATCTGCTGTTTTTCAAATGTCAGGTTTCATTTGTGTGTGCGTGTGTGTTGGTGCGTATAGTCATGTTGTGTGCTTTACCATCCTTTGCCGTGATCCAGTGTGACCTATTTCCTGGCTGTATTTCTTAAGGATCCATTTGGATAAATTCCTAACCTACTTATTTGCATGTTGTACAGATGTTTGTTTTTACAAAAGACAAGGAACACAATAAATAGTAGTTTTGAAACTGGGAGCCTTGAAAACATATTCCTTTTCTACATCAAATAATCAACTATACATAAACTATATACTTCCTGCAAAATCCAGCCACCACAAGGGTCATCTCCTCACACCTGAGTAAACTAGACAGGTGCTCATTGGAAGGGATGCCTGAGTGACAGAGGACAACAGAGGTAAGAAAGATGGCGTGCACAGATCTGTTTTCAGCAAGTTACTTAATAATCTAATCATATTAGATTAAGTAGTTCATGTATTCAGTGTAGGAGCACCAGGATCAGTAGCAATTCATACATTAATTCATTGCAATATGATATCTTACATGAGGTATATAATGTTTTTTTTCTTAATACCCTCTTTCCTAGAAAAATATGACATTTGAGAAATTAGCTCACAATTTTAGAAGGAACTTTTACAGAGAAAACACTGTAGTGTTCCATTTATGTCTGCTATTTTTTTTTTATGAGAAATAAGATATATATATATATATATATATATATATATATTTTTTTTTAATTTTTATTTTGTCAACATACAATGTAAATGATTATTATGGCCCATCAC
>NW_007727619.1:380607-394444 GCF_000696425.1 Galeopterus variegatus | reverse complement strand
TCAAAAAAAAAAAAAAAAAAAGATGGACTATGACACAGAAAAAAAGTGATAGGAGAGAGCTCAAAAAATAGCTAGGGTGATGATGAAGATCCACTATTTAAAGATGCACCTGATGAGCTGAACTAAATTGTTTCATAAAAATTAGAAGTAGAAAAAAAATACCGCTTAATTATTACATGGTGTAATAATGGGATTTTGAGTGTATGAATATATCTAAATCTATGAAATATTTTTAGTTCAATGTTTGGTCATTTCATCTAAATCCCCAAATATTCATATGTTCAAGATGACCAAAAAAAAAAAAAAAATCAGGATTTTTTCATTGAGAGTGCTTTACATTCAAGGTCAGCTCCTATTTAGGCATCTGCATTTAATCTCCAAATTCCTGCCATATCCCAAGTTACAGAGTGCAGCCCAGCAAAACAAGCCATCAAGCTATCTGCAGTTACTTTCAGAGATGATGAAGGAAGACTAAATACAGTCAGGTGTAGAACATTCCTCAGGTTTCAAGTCAAAATCTTTTAATTCACTTTACTGAATAAATGTATTCACAATATTAATAATGGAGCTACAAATAAAAATTCTTTTTAAATTTTTATATTATTATAAAAATGATTTTCATGAAATTTAAATAATAAATTAAAAGAGAATAAATATTCAACCAATGGCCAAGCAATATGTGTTGTTTTTTTTCTCACTATGTAATTTCCTCATGAGCAAAAACGATCATTAGAGAGATTTTTCTCACTTATCAAAAACATTAGAAGGTAGGTAGGAAATCTCACCTCTACCTCAAAGTCAGCAACAGAGAAAACTATGATGACATTCAAAAGTGCAATCCGCAACATTCAGTAAAAAGATTGATAATTAGGGCTATAAGAATGTTGGTGGCAAAAACATCATTACAACTGCCTGCTGATACATACCGGCCAGTGCATCAATCTTAAATCAATCTTACTAGGTCCACCAGTACTACTTGATCCAATTCTAGTCAAACTTTTCAACTTTTCTCAGCAAAAATCAGACCTTAACTTAGAGCAAGATTTCTTAACCTTGACACTGTTGATATTTTGGGCCCCATACTTCTTCGATGTGGGGTCTGTCAGGTGCATTGTAAGATATTTAGTTGTATCCCCAGCTCTACATACTACATGCCAATAGTATCCCCTCTTCAGCTGTGACAACCTGAAGTGTCTCCAGATATTGCTAATGTCCCCTGGGGATAAAAATCACTCCTGATTGAGAACTGACCTTTATATTGTATGCCCAACATTAAAACATCAGTAACAGCTGCTACTATATTTTCTGGCTAATCAATTCTGAATAAGGAAAGGATGAGATGAGGGGGTAGAAACTTGGCATTAATAAGATTAGGGTGGGAATGGAGATGGTACAGGCAACTATATAGACTGTCTCTCTTTCCCCCTTCTCCCTTATGGGCTTACAAAGCTTTCTGCAGGAAGAGAACCCCAGTCAGCTTGAGTTCTAAGCAACAAACTAGTTCACCCCCAATGTTGTGTACACATGGACCCTGGCACAGTTCCTACATCTGGCCTCATGGTGTTTCTGGATGGCTGCGTTCTAAATGTTACCCAACAATGCTGCGGTCCATTGTAAAAGCAGGGCTGGAGCTGCCCTTCAGTCCATCTGTTCTACTAACCATGAGCTGTGTTCCCTCCCTCTAAGGTGTTCTGTCAAACATCCCTAAATAGAAAATATCACCGCTACATCTGCCCTTTCTTCAGATATATGCCAAAAATTAAGTCCTCTTTCTATGATGCTATGCTTCTCAAATACTTCATACTTACTTCCAGCAGTACAAACACTGTGCTCCTTAGGAAAGGGAATTGCAACACAGGTCCCACGTTCAACGCTAATAGACTTTGCTCTCATTATTTACCTAGGTGTTAAAGAAATAGAGTCAATGTCACATGGACTTTATCAGTTCTACTTGCCTTTTCTTTTCCAAGTTCACAAAATTGAAAGCTGTTTAATTAAAATCAAGTGGTCTGAGCTAACCTCCCACTTCCTTCTCCATCTGTGGAGTATTTGCTTCCAGATCTACGCAGGCTGTTCCAATTTTTCTGGGCTGACATTGGCGTGGTTCACCCCAGAGCAGTGTCAAACACACAGAAGCAAGCAGCACTTTTCCAAGGAGAGTTAGGTCTTTGCCATGAGAGGCCTGACTTTTCCCCAGCTCTCCATTTTCAGAAAGGATTTCTGGTTTATACATTTTCTCTTTTTCACTGTCAAAATCCATGTGAGAAAGTACCAGTTCCTTTGTTTATGCTGCCTATCTTTTTCTGAAAATCACTGAAGTTAAGTTTGTAAATTATAATTTGGCAAGCAAGGTAGAGAGAAGGCTTAGTCTAGCTTGAAACAGATGTGACTTCTTTCTCCTTGCCTCTCTTCTCTTTTCAAGCAAAGGACATGCCTTATTGTAAGCTCCTTGAGGCAAGTGGCATGTCTTTCTTCTCTGTCTCCCCTGCAATGCCCAGTTCACTGCAGTGAACATAAAAAAATGCAGTATGAATTTCTCAGATCATGATCAGAGTCATGATCAACATGCGCAGGATTCTTTTTGGCAACTTAGCAGCAAAGAGGATAAATCCCACATTTTTCTTCCTAGTGTTCCAATGCCCTTTGGACTTTGTAAGTTCTCCATATCCTTCTATGATTCCTTGAAGGCTTATTAGCCTTCCTGCAGAACAACACTGTGTCATTTTTCAGATGGTTAGGAAGTGACAGGTACAGCAAGAGCTGCCTTTCCTAGCGACCTAAATTTACTACCTCTATAGAGATTGGCTGAAGACTGGCACCTGCTAAGCTAGAAGGTCACAGCTGTTCTGCATCCTGGCTCACCCAAAATAATTACATATCTGAAATTTTCCTGCACTTAAAGGCATTCAGAGTTGGGTTGGGTTTTTTCTTTTCTTCTCTTTTTTGCGTTTAAGTCTTCTCTCATTAACTCAGCCTCTGAGCATCTCTCCACTTTTGACGTACCAACCCCATTTATATGAACATTACATTATACTTTTCAGCCATTAAACCCATTATTATAAGCCCACATGAAAATCCTACATGACAGATTGGAATTATGCCTATTTCAGAGCAGATATAATGCATATAAGCCATTTAAGGATTTTAAAGATACACAAACCAGGCAAAAAGGCAATTCATGGGCCCAGAAAATATGAATATGTTAAGAAACGCCTAAGTGCCCACACTCTGCAAGACATTTTGATACAAAAAAAGATGGATAAACCAAACCCCTTCCTGAAGATCCCTGATGCTGATACTGTACAGATTCCATAATGTTACATTTATTTAACGCTCCTATCACATCCAAACTGACTCCAAGGGATCCGTTCACTCATTGCAAACCAAGAGAAAACTGTTGTGGGAATGAACAACAGCAGGTCTTATACACAGCCAGTGGGAGTGTAAGCTGGCACAAATTCTTTGGGAAACAATTTAGCATTACTGTATGTAATAAACTTAAAGATCCATATAAACTGCAAACCAAATATTTTGCTCCTAGGCATAGTTCCTTGAGAAAGTTCCCCATGTGCACCAGGAGACGTGTCCAAAATGTTCACAGCAGCATTATATGTAATAGCAAAAAAAAAAAAAAATCCTGAAAACAACACGAATGTCTACTGACAAGGAAATGGATAGTTTGATTGTGTGTTAAAAGAAATCTCCACCCAACCTTGTGCATGTGCATGCAGACTTGACTGCTCCCCAGCCCCGAGTCTGCTTGAGCCTCTACCCCTCATCCCGGGCCTTGTAGAACTGAGCCAGGCTTAATGTCTGCCCAAAAGAGACCAGGCTGTGATAATGGTCATGCCAAGACAGGCTTCTTGATTCCTTTCTGTGGTCAATCAAAAATGCTTTTCACAATATCACCTTATTTGGAAAGAGCTTTCAGGGACACTCACTGAACTTACTTCAGGGTAACGCTGTTCTGAAAATTAACTTCAGACTCAACATATGCTACTCTTGGTCCTTGGTCATTCTTCAACAGGTATTATATTCATTCAATTAAATATTATATAGCAGTGCAAACAAATGAAATTCAGAGTATATAATGTGGCTTAGGGATATATATAATGATTTTATGTGTATATATATATGTGTGTATATATATATAACATTAATACGTGTATATATATATATATACACACACACACACATATATATATATATAATGATTTTATGTGTATATATATATGTGTGTATATATATAACATTAATACGTGTATATATATATATATATATATATACACACACACACACATATATATATATATAATGATTAACACAAAATAAAGAGTGAATAATACTAGTCAGCCCTCAGATTTTTCCAGCCATCTCAGCCCAGGACCAGACATGTGAGTGAAGGAGCTTTCTGAGACTTTCTAGTTATAGTTTCCTCAATGTAAAACCAGGGCATTAATTATTATAATATAGGACTATTATATTATAAATACAAAATAATGTAATGTGCATAGAGATCCTAGAATAATGCTGTGCACGTAGTCAGCTACTCAATAAACGATAGACAAGTAGCAGCATGTTGAGAAACCAAAGGCTCAGCTGGATACAGGGAATTCTATATTCCTGCACTCACCTCTTGCTTTACATGTATTAATGCTAACTTGTGGCGCCTCAGGACAGACATGTTTGGAAATAAAACCTTGTACCTCTTGTAACAACAACCATATGACTGAGTCTTATTCCTCAAACTGTAATCAGTCTATCTGGATCAAAAGCACCTCGGATGCTTCTTAACAATGCAATTCTGGGCCTTACCACAAAGCTACAGAGTTAGAATCTCTATAGGTGGGAATCTGCATTTTAGCACACTTTCCAGGTGATTTTTTTGAACATAAAAAATGAAGAACCACAAGCTTAGAGATTCAAGTTCAGGGGTCTATGAAGTAGCCTGTGGGAAGACCTAAAAAGATTGAAAACTAGGGTAACTCAAGCTGCCTCAATAATGATTAACAGGAGTATAAAGTATAGGAGCAACTGAGATTTTAATTAATAAAAAGAAATTACGTATACTACTTGTTGAATACCATGTGGTAGGTATAACAGTGCACTATATTCTCATAAAACCCTTGAATGGTGTTACTATATCCCTATGTTTACTGCTGGGGACACTGAGGCTCAGAGATGTTAAGTGACGACCCAAGGACATATAGCTACTAAGGGCTAAGCTGCTCTTTCTATAAAGATATAAGCCATAAGATGATTTGGTGGTTGTTACAAGTGATACAAGGTTATGTTTCCAATTATGTCTGTCCTAAGGGGCCACAAGTTAGCATTAATACATGTGAGCCAGGCGGTGTCAGCAGGAATTCTTTCCTTCTCTTCCTACAACGATTCTCCTTAGAGCTATAATAATTAAACAAGCCATATTCTTATTTTCTGTAGGCTACAATGACAAGAGACTAAAAACAAACTAATACAACATTTACATAAAAACAGATATTAATATTTAACCACAGCACTCCTTAGTTCTCCCCAAAATGACTTCAAATGGAGTTTCTGGTTGTCTGATGAGCAGGGGGGATGCCTGCTCCTCCACCGGTAAAACTCACTGCCTGTCTGATTCTATCATGCTGGGCACCTGCGCTATTTTCAGACAATTTCAGTACCTGGTGCTGAGACCCAGATGGAGCTGCAATTCCTATCCCAGGTCCAATCTGCACGGGGTAGGGTGTGAAAGGCAGGTGAGTATAATTATGGAAATCCAGATGGAGACACTGGAGGCAGAAGAAGCCAGAGCTAATGCCTTGCCCACCCCATCATTTCCCACTAAACAATCTGTGGCCTGAGATAGGAGGACAGGTTGGTGAGAGCAAGCCTTTCCCTGTTTGGAGTTTGCCATCACTCCCAGCTACAGACAGGCCTGACTTCTGTCTCCCAACACAGTGAATTCTTATTGATTACATAGTAAAGGACGATGTCGACATCATCCAAATATCCCCAAAGAGCAATTAACCTTAAAATAATTTCTAAGCTGGACTCTTCCTATTCCAAGATATAGACACAAGCAATTCCAGGGATAAAATAGGAGACAGGAAAAGGGGGAAGTATATTCTGAGATCTTTGTAAATACTCCAGTCACACACGGCACACGCTCCACTTTATGAACACTAATTCCTGCAGCTGTTGGTTTTCTCACTGGCCTCCCTTAACCTCTCAGTCAAGCCTTGCAGCCCAGCATTTGAAAAGCTAATGAACTATCATATCCGATTTCTTTACAAATTGAGCCCTGACTGCTGGGAGGAAAGTGCTCCCTGTGCCACACAAACACAGCCAATAGAGTGTGTATTCTCTTTCCGAGCATTTAGTGTACAAACAGGTTTTGTCATCTGTAAGCATTCCGAACATAAATGCCTCTGGGGACAGAATGGGAATCTGATGTCTGCTTCCAATCCCTAATGTATGTTGAAATGTTCTTATCACAGAGAGCAGATCACAGGGCTGTTGGTTTCCCATGGGCAGGACGTCTTAATGACTTCACATTCTATGAGCTATTTTTAGTGGTTACACACTTGCTTCTTAAGAGCAAAGCTCCACCTGTCCATTTGTAGTCTGGGAATAAAAAGAATCTCAATATATTGACAAAGTCTTCAGCCCTATTCTATTGATCTTCCCTGGCCAGAAATTACCTAAATATTTCCTCAGAGTAGAAAATATACCTGGCATATTAAAATGTTGGTGTAATATGATAAAAGCTGGCTTTAAAAAAAAGGTATTTTAAAGTCTGCTAATGTTCAAAAAAATCTTAAAACATTTCCAAACTAAAAATATCAATTATTATTTTTTTTAAATATCAAAATCCTAAAATTTAAATATTATTACCAAAAATGTTCCTAAAGCCAATTAAGTGATTAAAATGCAAGTAAAAACTGACATTTTTTAAGGGTCAGGGAGGGGTGAAGAAGTATAAGATTCTACCTAAGATAGGATCAATTTTGGAGTTTTACCACAATAATTTTTACCAGTGAAATCGTATTTATAAAATTTGTATAGATTTTTTACCATAACATATTCTCCTTTGATATCTCTAATCTCAGATATAAAAATAGCTTTATAAGACAACAAGATTTGTCTATTTTTCATTTGGCAAATCTCTTTTTACAACAGGAAAAAGGCCAAATTTTGTTTTAGAAAAAAATATATACAGAATTATTTGTCCACCAAATTCCAACAGCATTTTTAATCATATCTGAGATTTTCCATACCCAGTTCCTACAACACTAGTAAGTACACTTAATCCTCAAGCAAGAGTTTCACAGGCATTTCTATTATCCCTTGTTCGCTGCAAAGAAGCACATCTCTGCTAAAAAATGGTACATCCCTTCCTTTGCTCACTCGCATCAAGGACAAAATGGGAACATGTGGGCAGTTTTTCAGGTAAATCTATCCACTGCTTTCGGTTGAATATAATACTTCATTCCTTCTATTTAGCTGCAATTTTGGCTCTGGAAAAATACAGAAGCAAACTGAGTGCTTTTTTTGTTAAAGTAGCCATTTATCTGTGGTTAAAAATCATGAACTTTAATGAATGGGGGCCAGCAGGCTGAGCCCTCCGGAACACAGCCAAACAGAGAGGTGGAGGCAGCTGCAGAGAAACTGTGGGAAACTCACTCTGCCGCGGTCCAGTGCCAAGGACCCAGAGTGATAGGAGCAATTCTGTCTTAATTCAGGTCTGGTTCAGGTCAATGTCAGGTCTGTGGAGTTGTTATCAGATGGCATGAGAAAGCAGCTGGAGTTCAGGAGGAAAGTGATCTTGAAGTCTAGATAGGAAAAGAGCAAAACCCACTGAAGACAGACACTAAGGAATGT
This sequence comes from Galeopterus variegatus, assembly GCF_000696425.1. Taxonomy (NCBI): domain Eukaryota; kingdom Metazoa; phylum Chordata; class Mammalia; order Dermoptera; family Cynocephalidae; genus Galeopterus; species Galeopterus variegatus. The sequence continues at coordinate 386,578 of NW_007727619.1, read as the reverse complement.
GGGTGTGAGAAATATCCAGAACCCACCTGCAGGAAGCTGAGACTCAGCGTGCCCAAGGCTCACCCACAGCCGTGCTGAACCCTGGATCTAGAGCTGCAAACCCCACTAGCAGGTCACCTGGGCTCAGTCTTGTCAGGACTACTCCAGTTAGATCTGCAGATCCTGGTATCAGTGACTTCACCTGGGAGAGGCAGATAAACTACATAAAATTACTTATTTGCATTTATGACTCTTCCAGATTCTTTAAATTATCTTACTTAGCCATTAAATTATTTTGGTCAGACAGTAATTGTATTCTCTCATTAGCAAAGTGGGAGGTTTAGCTTTTTGCATTTCATAAGCCTGGGAAAAATGCAGTTCTTAAATGCCCTTAGATAGTTAGGTCATTAAAATTCAGAGTCAAGGAAGCTTATAGTTGAAAAAAATAATAATCCCCAGATTTGGCAATATGTGTAGTGTTCCACAAATCCTTAACAGCTTTTCCTGGACATCAATCCTGAGTGTGACCCGTGCCTGTGGATGCCAGTCATCCCCACAGGTAACCGCTGCCCACTGGCTCCCAAACGCACAGTCTCTGCTCAGCCTGTCAGTCTGTTCCTCGGGTCTCAGCATGCCTTGCGCTGGAATCCACCACAGCCCTGTAAATGCTCAAATCCAAGTCTTACGTTGACTTGGCTGCGTCATTCCACACTTTTTAAAATTCTCCTTTTTTCCCCTCTGATCTGTGCTCTCCTGGCTTTTCTTCATCGTATTTACTCCTTTTTAGACTTTTTCTGTTTATTTTTCTGCCCATCCCTTGAGTGTTGCTGTTTTTCCAAGTTCTGTTTTAGACCTCTCTATTCCTCATTCCACTTGCCATTAGCAATCCTTTTATTACCATTGTTTCAACTACCATCTGTATATGGAAGCCCAGAACTTTCCTGGAAGCCTATAACTCCGTGGGCATGTCCCTTACATTCATAGACGTCTCTGAAACTAATCTTTTTTTTTTTTCACTTGCAAATGTATCTCCTTCTAAAGTCTTTACCATGATTACCAATTCACATAAGCTAATTCATCAACCATCCTTCCATCCTTTAGCCTTGACAACACCTATTTACTGTGTCATTTCATTTGGGCATTCTAAATACCTCTGAGATATAGATTCTCTTCCCCAGTGTCCTTTCCTTAGTTCAGGAATACATCAACCCTTGATCAGATTCCCATGGCTTCCTAGAATTTTTTTTTTTTCTGATTTCGATCCTCTCTGAACCACCTCTATATTGCAGCCAAGTTAATTTATAAGACAACAAAATAAATCAGGTTATGTAAATCCTGTGTAATACTTTTCATAGATTCCCCTTACCTACAGGATATAATCTAAACTCTTTACAACAGCATGTATTTTACAGCAGTGTATTTGTTTGCAAATAACTTAAATTGACTCCCCAAAAAGGGGTGTTCATTAAAGTCTGCAGGCATCCACAAAGGTGTAGGTGCGGTACTGGTACCTCTCTCATGGGTCGGGTGGTCTCACATCTCTGCTTCTCTCTGAGCACCTGTTCTGTTATCTTGTTTCTCTCTGTGGACATGACAGCTCTACTTTAGCAGGCATGTGGTGGAGAGAGGCTTCCTCAGGCCCAGCTCTGAGATCCATCACATGCTGATATGAACTTTAGTTCAGACTGTTGAAGAGAACTCATTTGATTGGTTCAGCCAAGTGTACAGTTTGGTTGTTCTGGGGTCATGTAACCACCTCTTGTCCAATCAGCTATGGTCAGGGACAGGCAGAGGCAAACACTTTAACTTGGCCTACACCTTCAGCAAGAGGGTGAATAATGGGCAGGTCTCATACAAAGGCATAGACTGGTCAGGTGTCCCCATATTTAAATATGCTGCAACAAGCAAAGCCTTTTGTTATCTGCCCCATGCCTGCCTTTTCAACCTGATTCCTGCCTCTAGCTCTACCTTTCTATACAACAGTCCTGTAGTGTCCTGAATCCCTGTCTGGCTACGACATGGGCTACTGCAAGGCTAAGGCTGGAATCCTCACAGCGCCAATTGTCTAGCTCTTAATTCTGTTTGTGACGCCAATTGTAAAGCTAGGTGACCATGCCAGTTGTCGGCTCTTTTACCTACTGGTAATCCTGCACCGACTGGGCCAATGGTTGAGTTAGGGCTGGATCTGGAGCTCCCAGACCCCTCAAGCCCATTCACAGACTGGGTCACAAACCCTTCACATGCCAGGCTGGGTCACCAGACCTCTCCATGCCAGGCTGGGCCACCAGACCCCTTCACACAGGTCTATAAACTAGGCAACTGGCCACACCATCCTTGGAAGCTGCAGGTCTGGAAAAACATGGCCGTGCAGGGCGGGCGCCTGAGGCAGTAAACACCAGCCAAAGTGGCCCTGTGCAGGCACACCCAGTCCACCCACACACACAATGTTACCAAACTACCCTGAACCAGCTCTGAGGTGAGGGGAGCCTAACCAAATTGTTCCATTTTCCCAACAATCCCCTAAATATTTGCACCAATTTTTACATTCACATGTGCTATTTATCTGCCAAGAATATTTTTTCCTCTCTTCAAACCTACCACCAAAGCCCTGCAACCATGTACTTGGCAAACTACTTGTTTTCCTTCAAAATTCTGCATGAATGTCAAATCCTCTTTGAGCATTCCCTTAAAATTTTCTCCCTAGAACTAGAAATTCCATCTTCAGGATCCCCTTATACTTAGAACATGCCTCCATTAGTACTTAAATCTCTATTGTCATCTTTCATCCCCATTTCTCTTCTTAACAAAGAATGACCCTTTTAATGGCAAGGTTCAAGTTTCTTTGTTACTGCTTTAGCACCAAGCACAGTTCCTGAGATGTAATGAGTCTCGAATCTCAGTGAAAAGTAAGAGATGAAAAGAGAAATGAAGAGGACTGAGAGGAGGGAAGTAGCCAGATTCATTCTCTGGCTGCTTGGGATCAAGCCCCACTGTGTGCGTACACAATGCGCCCTCTTTGAGGGGTATAGATATCTATCCAAAGCAAACGTCTGAAAAGTGGATGGGTTATGACCTGCATGTCTGGTTCTGTTCTTGCTGTTGGTCCTACCCTGTCCACTCTAGCCAGGTCAACCCACTTTCCCTGTCCCTCTGTGTACCCCTTGTTCCCTTCCATAAGACCTTATTACGTCACATCCCATAAGAGACTTCTGCCCCGTTGCTTGGAGGAGCACGCCTTGGCTGAAGAGGAAATGGCTTTTCTTTCAAGATCCCCATAGTACTAAAGCATCTGGTGTTTATTTTCTGACATTTGCCTTGTCTTGTCTGACATCTCGAAACAATGGGGTGACATTCGGGGCCTGTGAATTCCTTGGTTCCTGGTGGATTTGCATCAGACTGCAAGTTTGAGGGAAGGAAATAAATTCACCTTGTATGATGCTATATCTCCTCACCCTAGCAGTAACAATCAATCAATATATGATATCTGTTGTTTTTATGACTACTTACCCAATCTCATGGAGACATTCAGGTTGCGCGTCTTCCCCTGCTCTCCTAGCCATTGCTAACTACCTGATTACTGTGTTTCTTCACTACACAGGCGTCCAACAGGCACATGTATTCAAAGAAAGATCAATGCATGACCCCAAGTCCTTTAAACCAAAGAAAAAGGTAACACTGTGATAACTACTTGGAATAGATACATTGTGACACCAGCAGTCAGGAGGTCCTCCTGGTTCAAAATAACCATATTAGATTTTTGTACTCCTGGGATGGTCTCTCATGATAGCCCTTTCCTAACAATTCACTGTACAATGACAATGTCTAAATTGGGTTTTATTCTCTCCTAAAGCTCTTCCTCTGCTTCTAGTCCTACTATTTCAGCTCCCTCTACTGACACTCCCTGTGCCTTATCAACTTGGCTGAATGCCAGGAACTCTTTGCAAGTAATTTCTATGCTTTCTAATAAAGCCCAGTAACACTGGTTAAGAAGCCTAAAGTTTTTATTGAGGAGATTTGTCTAAGTCCATTCAGTCTGCTATAACAAAAATGACATAAACTGGGTGGCTTATAAACAACAAACCTGTACTTAAAGTTCTGGAGGCTGAGATTCCTAGAGCAAGGTGTGGAAGTCTCAGTGCCCAGTGAGAGCCTACTTCCTGGTTCATGACTGCTGTTTTCACTTCCTGGTTCATGACTGCTGTTTTCACTTCCTGGTTCATGACTGCTGTTTTTTTTCCCTGTGTCTTCACATGGCCAAAGGGGTGAGGGATCTTCCTGTAGTCTCTTTTATAAGGGCACTAATCCTGTTTCTGAGTGCATCACCTCATGACTTAACCACCTCCTAAAGCCCCCCACCATCTAATCCCATCACCTTTGGGCTTAGGGTTTCAACATATGAATTTTGGGAGTCCACAAATATTCAGTCCACAGCAGTTCTATTTCTCACTTTGTGCCATCATTATTATGTGCTTGGGGTGTGACAGATTTGGGTTGGTGAACCAGTGTTCCTTTCCACTATCCCCCCACACAGTCAGGCTGCACATTGTACTCAGTTTTAAAAATTAACAAAGAAAGCCAAAGAGTAGTCTAGATGATGAAAAAAAAATCTGGAAATCAAAATCTCTTAACACTAAGTATAGTTTTTCCACAGAAATTATTTCTCCAAAGCCATTTCTTTATCATTCTAGTGGTAATTCTCTACCTCTGAAACAAGCAAAAAACACTCAATGGTAAAAATGGTTTTTCAGAAAATATTAAATGAAGGGGGAAAAGAAGAGAGTAAGAAAATAGTAAATAGAGAAGCAAAGGAAATAAATAATGAGGAAGTAAATGTTTAAAGAAATGAAGTAATATGAAAATAGGAGTACATTTAGACCGCCACTATGTAGGAGGAGGTTAAGGTGTCCATAGGAGAACAAGTTAAATATTGAATGCTGCTAAAGAAGTGGATGTTGAGATATGCATCTTTCCATGGATTCATTCCTTGTTCTTTTTGGCTATATTGACTAATGCTGGATTCCAAACCACTTCAGTATTTCAACAAGCTGCCAAATACTACTAACTAGTACATTAAAAAGATAATTGATTTATTCTTCCCCCCTTAAAATGAAATTATATTTCAAACTGAATGAAGCCAATGAAAAGAAATGAAAATGTAAACTTCAGAGAAAACAATAACAAATTTAAGTAATATTAGTGTTCCAAGGCTGAAGTAAGAAACTGGACACTTTTAATTCAGTGTATGCCCTGCCTTCTCTGCTGAGCTGTTCATCCTCATGTACCAACTTATTTACCCATGACACAGAACTGATAACCCTTCCTCAGAATGACCTATTGAGTAAAATTAAATCTGCAATAGGATGCGTCTCTCTCTATTTAGGGATAAAATACATTTGGTGTCTTTAAAGCTGGTAGAAAAACATAATGACTGCATAAGGATTAGCAAGTATTGTACTTAAACTTCACCAAAAAGTGAAAGCATTCCATGGACACGCCAAACTTCTTATCCTGCTTTGAAGAGATCCCTGGGTCCCATTACACTTGGGATGGCATCGGACCCATACCCTCCAATGGTATATTTGAAACATAAAAATCCACATTATGTCCCTACGTGTCCACCCCATATCCTGGGCTAGAACAAATCCCCACAAGCATTTGTAGACCTAGACATGCCCCAGACCATAGCAGGTTCCTGCTGTCCCACAGGAGGTTTAGAGGCCCTTGAGATGGGGTAGAGACCAGGTAATAGAGCCAAAGATACCTCACAGGGCCATCCATGGGAGGGCCATTGGTTGTAACTGCCCAATTGGCCCACCAATACCCTGGTGATTGTGATTTCCCCAAAAACTCAATCAAGGAGCTGAACACTGAATCAAGTGTTCTAAGTTGCTTACCATTTTTATTATGCCTGTACTTTCACTGCCTACATTAAAAAGTTTGTTGATATTAAATTCAATATGTAAATAAACATGCTGTAAATTTAAAATAAAGA
>NW_007727619.1:374717-379210 GCF_000696425.1 Galeopterus variegatus | reverse complement strand
CATCCTCTCTCTTTTTCTTTTGTTTTAGGAGCATTGTGATACAAATTGTAACAAAATGGCCCCAATGTATCATGCTTCCCTGCCTCCCTATGACCTATAGAATACCCTGCTTACACCTAGAGAATATGGCAGAAATGACATTGTGTGAGGTTCAGTACCTAGGCTTCCAAGAGCCTTGCAGTTTTCTCTTGTGTGGACCACCATGTAAAAAAGTCTGGGCTATCTGCTGGAAAGCCACATGGAAAAAGAGGCCCTGAAGGATAAAAGAAAAGCCTTAGTGTTTCAGCCTTCCACGTTGAAGGATCAGCTATGTGAGGGGGACCATCTTGGACATTTGGTCTAAATCGTGGCCACTTTAGGTGAGCTCAGCTGTGACAACACGGAGCAGAGAGCAGACAGCTTGGGTGATCCTAGGCCAGCGGATTGTGTGAGATAATACAATGGTATTGTTTTATGCCTCTAAGTGTTGAGGTGGCTCATTATGCGGCAATGCATAACTGAAACAGACATAAACATTCTTTTTCTTTTCCAAAGCTCACTTTCAGGATGTATCATGGAGACCTCTGTTTATCTTTCTCTAGAGTTATCGTTACCCTATTTCTCTACTGACTCCTTTTCTTTGTCCTATAATGTGTCTAGTCTTCTCATCCACAAAAACAAAGGCTCCTTCTGAAACGATAATATTTTTAAGAAACTATACACATGCTACTGAACACCAGTTGTCTAGAAAAAATACAATCTATACTCATTTTTACTTCCTCTTTACCTTTCATTCAATTCTGTCATCTGGCCATGGTCTTACCATTCTACAGAAAGCAATGTCTTAAAAAGTCACTTAAGACTTGCTAATCCCCAGTTCTGATCTCAGTCCTTGTGCATTTGGAACTGTTTATCTTTTGACTCTGGTAATCCCTGTATTTTTTCAAATTCTTCCATTGGCTTCTGTAATTATAAGTGTCCCTTATTTTCTTATAGCATCTCTGGCTGTTTCTTAACATTTTTCTGGCTCTTCTTTGTCACCTGACCCCTTGTTGAGGCACTTCCACTGACTCTGTCCCCCACCACCTACTTCTCTTTTTATTCTAAACTTTGTAATGTCAATGCCTTCTGGCCCCATGACTTTAATTATGACCTCTATTACAATGGCCTCCAGATTTTCCTCAACTAACTTCTTCCCCTGGCTCTGGATTTTTGCTACATGAGCCAATGAGCAGAATGGACATCTGGGAGATTGTCAGAAAATAGAATGCCAGACTCCACCCAAACTTACTGAATCAGAATCTGCATTTTCACAAGACCCCCAGGTGATTTCTATGTGTATGAAAATCTGAGACACATTTCTCTAGATATGCTTTTCCATCTGCCTTGGCCAAAACAAAAATAGTCATTTCCCCTGCTTTTCCATGCATCGACCACAAAATACACTCTTTCTCTTCCAGTGAGCCATGGATCAATTATGGTTTTACTACCTACTGTGTCAAAAAACCAATCATCCTCTTCTTATATTCCCTTTACCCCTCAAATCCCTATCCATTCATTCCCAAGTCAGGTGTATTTAACTACAACGGTCTCTCCTTCCTCTCCTGCTTTGCTTTCCTACTTGCAATGTTGAGTTTATTATCTGTCCTGTTCACAATTGTAACCACATCCAAACTGGACACCCTGCCTCTAGCCTTCCTCTCTTCCAATGTATTCCTTCGTACTGCTAGCAACGTGCCACTTTAACATCCTAAAACAAACAAAAACTAAAATCGCAATAACAAAAAGTAATAATAAAGCAAGAATTTGAAAAACAAAAAAAAATATGACCAAAATAATGAGAAAGTCCATGATGACATATTCTCGTTCAAAGTCATCGTGGACTTTCCTTTTCTACAGAATATAAAGTGTAAACTTTATAGCATAGCATTCGAGATCATACAAATCGAGCCCCAACCTGTCTTTCTGATATTCTCCTTATACTTTTGATTTTCTAGTCAAAATGGAAAACCAACATTTCTGCATATGCTCACTCAGTCTGGAGATCTGTTCTTTCTTCCTATCCCAATGGTTGAAATTTTACCTCTTTTTTAGGATTCCCACTTTCCTATCACACACTTGCCAATACTCCAGTCTAGAAATAGACACTGCTCATCCCATCTGACCTTAATGTAATTTATTCCAGATTTTAACACATATTGTCTCACTTTTGCTGTTCGTACATATATTTCTTTCACAGGACTGAGCTCCTCCAGTTAAAGATGACATCCTATTTACCTCTGTAGTCCTCACAATATTTAACATAGGAAGTACTCAGTATAGGTTTGTTGAACTAAAATTGTGTGGATTCAGATTGTCCACTCAGTTCAACCCCGTTGCTCACTTAAACTTATTTTTAAACATTAAATTTAAAATATGGTTTAAAAGAATAGAAATTTCCGTATCAATTTGGTTTATTATGTGTTGTGATAGCTGGTTAATTTCCTCCCACAGAACAGATTTCTTTGGAAATCTTGATAAACCATGGAGCCACGTCACCGCTAGAGTTCATAATTATAATTACATTCTGGATGTGCTTTGTACACCCAGGTTAGCCAAAGTCCATGTTTCTTCTTCAGTTTACTTGTAAATAAAGCCACTGTTGCTATGCATGTGTCATCAAAAATATGCTACCAGGAAGTGAAAGAGCAACCATAAAAAACACAACTCAGTGAAAAATGAGCAGCTCTGTTCTCAAAGTATATAATCATGTTTAAAAGAAGATTTCCTGCAGGAATGTGGGATAGATCCTAAAGTTAAATTATATGATAGTTAAGACAAGTTGAGTTTGTAGGAATAAAAATAAGAAAAAGAAAATAGGAGTTTAGAAGCTATCAAATCCGAACACTGTGGAATTCTACTGCATAACAGGATTTGAGTACATACGACAGGATAAATATTTTAAACTAAAATGATCAAACTTACATGGGAAGCTTTTCAATACATCAAGGAGCAGGAAGGAAGAAAAGATATTGTCAGCTTTTGAAATTCCAGTGTAAACAAAACATGGGAAAGTATTTTAGGGTCCCTGGCATGTGTCCTTTCTTTTTTCTCTTTTAAAAGCAAATATGTTGCTTTCCTTACTTTAATGGTTAACTAAACATGGAATGTTTATGACTGATTATTCTGAAGGAATTTTACTCTGCAATCCTTAAATCTTACAGTCCAGCACAGAGCAACTGGAAAGATAAATAGCAAAGGAAAAAAATAACTTGCTACATTAGCTTTGCTCCCAGAGAAGAATTTGAAATCTGCATCAGTACTAAAGGGGGAGCCTTCCTAGGAAGAAAATCCAGGATGTCCAGTGACAATAACCACAATAACAAATGCTCTACAGATTTTAGACTTGTAGTTAGAACTGAAGTGTTTTTGTTTTTGTTTTTGTTTTTTGTAGTAGTTGTTTTTTGCCAACTTTAAAAATTAAGTATGAATATGACTTTTACTTCCCCAATTATCTCAAATACCTAGGGGCTAATTATGTGTTATTCAGACTTGATTTTTTTTTCCCCTTTGGTTGCTATTTGATTTCTGTTTATTAGCCTTTTTTTATCAGGGAAGGTTGACAGCTGCAGAAAAGGAGGAAATAAAATAAAACAGCTAACTTTGTTACTCAGAATTTTAAGACATTTTGTTAGGAAACGTCTCATGTTCCACAAAGGCAGGGACTGACTTATTATCTCCCTAGCATCTAGAATAACATCTCATACCAACTAGATACACACTATATTTTTGTCAAATTAAGGGGGGAAAGTGAGTCGAATTAGACATGAGAGTTATCAAAGATATACTTGTATCCCATTTATATAAAGAATAGAGAGTTGGCATTGGTAAAAGCCACATGGCATTTATGAGTTTGTGCCAAGCAATGTTGCAGTTTAGCTGTTTGGCATGACAAGGTGGTTGTGATTCCTTGATCAACATCCAAACCCCAGGTTTCTTCAGAGTTTCCAAGACAGCAGCTTTCAAACTGATTTTACTGCAACCCAGAGTAAGAAATAAATTTTACATCAAGACCCAGCACATACACACACAGCGAGAGAGCGAGAGAGAAAGATTTTAAAAACTGAAACAAAAATTTCATGGAGCAATACTATCCTAATCGTGTTAATCACACTGGTAAATTCTATTTTATTTTTAAATGATGTTTACAACCTACTAGATTAATTTTATGACCAATTAACTAATTGTGACCTGTGACTTAAAAATTACCCCTTAGGACCATCTTAGCTAAGCATGAGGGCTGTGAAATGGTTGAAGAGAGTAACCAAGATCTTAAGTCATATTCCTGATGCAGAGGATCCGTGAGAGCCCTCAGCAATTGACTGGCTTCTAGACTTTCCAGTTTGCGGTTAAAAAAAAAAATGATAGAATGTCTTCACATGACTTTGAAATTCACGTAATGGCTCTGAAGCCAGGCTCTGAAGCCAGTGTCCACAGTTCTTCACTGTATGACATCTGCAGGACTTTAAGCCACC
>NW_007727619.1:374193-374466 GCF_000696425.1 Galeopterus variegatus | reverse complement strand
AAATTCTTCCTGATGGAAGAATTTTAGGAGATCTGATGAACCAATTGCTAAAGAGGAAAATAATGTTAAGAGGACCAATAAGTCCCAATATTACAAAAATGCTCATAGCAGTGATTTTACTTAATTGCTTACTAAATTCCTGGAGGGAAATATTTACCTTGATGGATTCTGATTACCACTGAATTCACCTTGTCATTCTTCAGGACAGGTGATGGGCATAGAGCATTCACATAGCAGACACAACAAATATCCTTTCTTTCCATAAAGATGATT
>NW_007727619.1:368978-373415 GCF_000696425.1 Galeopterus variegatus | reverse complement strand
TGGGCATAGAGCATTCACATAGCAGACACAACAAATATCCTTTCTTTCCATAAAGATGATTTGCAATTTCCTATTTCTCATTCTTCTCTAAGTCTTGAGATTACTTACCGAATTCCTTTTCCAAAGATCTTGAATATTTTTATACATAGTGAGTAGTTATGCTCTAATATGATATAATTGCAGGTCAGGAAGCCTTTAATCCAGCAAATACCTCCTTTTCCAGGAATGCAGCACTTGAAAATCTGCTATTAGAGAACCACTGCTTAGGTTAAATATTGTTCCCTGAGGTTCTCCTTACAAAATTTATACCCTTTCAGAAGGGCTGGTAATTAAGCCACTAAAACTTCTGTGTTAATTAATCTATCAAGAGCTCTCTGCATAGTTTGGGAATATAGGGGTTTTGTGAGTATGAGGAGAAGGAGCAAGGTGACTCAAAGACAAATTTTACCAAATGTACAAGTTTGTCTAATACTAGTCCCACTTTGTATACCCCAGACTCAGATCTTCTAACACCAAAATTATATTTTTTCCATATTTTAGAGCAATCTTTATGTGCATCTTTGAATGTCATGTTACCTGGTCATCAAATTCAAATAATGCAATAGCATACAGAAATCCCTTGAAAAGTGACAACAGCAACGATGCCTCTTTCCAAGGTTTAGTAATTCTTTCTTAACTGCCTGCAGTGTGTCTCCGATTGCTGCATTTCCTTTACTGAAAAGCTGTTTTCTAGTCTCTGAAGACCATAGCTGGAAAGGGAGTAGGATGGTGAATAACACTTCAGGAAGTTGGTTTTAAGATGAGCTTGGGTAATGTTTGGGATCAAAGCAGCAAGTACAATTGACAATATGTGTGCAATGCACAGAGCTAAGGATTTTCACTCTTTTCAAGGATCTTCCTACCAGTGGTGATGCCATAGTCTTTTTCTCACAAAGAAAGTTCAGCTCCACTTACAAAAAGAGGAATTTTAGGAGCTACAGCACCCACCCATTGGCTAAGCAGGTGGTAACATTCTTTCATAAATTACTTTTCTTTCAAAGTATTGGGTAGTAAAACACAAGCCTTTATATTTTCTCCTTGGAGTAGATCTGGTATACTAATCTGCATCTCTGCTGTGGTTATAACTAAGTGAAACTAATGTATTCCTATGAGTAAAAAACTAAAAAAAGACAAAAAAGAATGAGTAAATTTATTTGTTAAGATAGTGGAATACTGGGAGATTTTTTTCCAGCTATAATTATTACAATTTTATTTGTGGAGTCATTTTTGCTAAGAATTCTAACATGGTAATCACTTATTTTAGGCTTTATCATCATTGTACTGGATTGTTGAAACTTTTGAACTATTCCATCCGGAGATGACTCAACAGGTCCACAAGCTTTTTTCTTGTGTCTGGGTCAAAGTCCCCTCAGTGTTCAGCCAACATTCTGTGGTTCTCATCTCTGCCTGTAAAATCGGTATCTAAAACCAAGCAGGAGAGATTGAGGCTCAACCCACAGCTCCAGAAAGCAAAGTAGGGCCCAGATAGGAGCAAAAGGCCAGAGACTTGGGAATAACACAGACACTGTTACCTCATAGGACTCACAAGATGGAAATTCCATGACACAGAGGAAGAAAATATTGGAACCAACAGTAAAACAGGCTTGCAACTGATTTATTTTGGTCAGATCGGAATTAAATTCCCCCTACTCTGGGAATTAGAATGGCACCGGAATGCAGGTTGGGCTAAACCTTCCAGGTCCAGCTGGGGAGACGGTCATGGGTCAAACAAACAAAATGGGCTTCTCCACCAGTTAGTCCTGCCTCCTCCCCTGTCAGAGCAGACTCCTAAGTGTGCTCCTACCTCCATCCCTTCACTCAGTTTCCCCTGACTGGAATGTTCTATCTCTCCCCTCTAATAAATACTGTGTTTTTTAAATTCTATTTTGAAGACCCAAAGCCACTTCCTTCTGTTGCAGAAAGCAACTCCAATCCCCCTAACCAATGTCAATACTCTGCACCCTATACATACCATTCACGGTAGTGCCCGGAAAATAATGTTATTTGTATTAATCACACTAATAATAATACAGATTATAATTAACCCTGAAAAGTGGAAATAATAATATAATTGGCTTTGACAAATTTAAATTTTATTTTGGTTTTTAGAAAACTGAGGTCCATGTTTAATATAAAATGGGAAGCCATATTCCCTCATTTTAGGGCAGTAGGTCACCATGGCAGGAAAGCCATCTAGGGGGCAAGACTACCTTCCAAACCTACAGGTGGCTCTGTCCTGGCCCTCTGCTTTCAGAATGCAGGGTCTCTTCTGTATCACTTAGGCTCCTGACATACTCATGACTTTAGTTCTGAACTCCCCTCTTGACTCATTTTATTCTTCCTTTCTGTTCTGTTTCAATCATCCTAGCCCCTACCTCATGAATCATATCTCCCTTTAACTTTTTCATCAAGCCTTGGTTCTGCTTCAAGCTTTTGGTTTTCTTCTCAGCCATGACTGAGTTTCTTCTCACTAACTCTGCAACAATTAAATAAAGACACAGGCTCAGATCATGACAACCCCTAGGTTGAACCAGAAGTGATATTATTTAGAAAATGTCCTGTTCTATCAGATGCAATAAAGTCCTACCAGAAAAAAAACAATAACAATAATAATAATAATAGTTCAAGATCTCTCCAAAGAAAGGAATATGAAAATTAAACTTAAAATTTGGAATAAGTTAAAAATCTTAATACTTTTATTAATACACATGATAAAAGGGGAAGAGTTTATATTGTATTTAGATTTTGTTGTTCATTTTCAGTTTTTATTTTATTACCATTAGATAATGTTTTAACTGAAAAAATTTTTTGGTTTTGCTCTGTTTTGTTTTGTTCGTTTTAATTAATTTCTTATAACTTCCTCTAAACTCCACTTGGCTCCTTTCTTCATTCAATAAATAGGTAAATAACTTCTNACACACACACACACACACACACACATATGAGGGTCTTCAAAAAGTTCATGGAATGATCCATATTCTCTTTTAATTCTATTTTTCCACAAACTTTTTGAAGTACCCTCATATATCAGCATATATTTTACCCATCTACAGGTAGAGACTACATCAATCATTTAGAATAAAGAAAGTAAATTTTCCTGTTCTGGTGGCTAGAAGTGTGTAAAGAGAGGAAGAGAGATGTGTCAGTGTCTGAAAATACACACACACACATATGCACATGCAAACTTTTTTCATTAATGTTCAGCCAGGACCAATCTTATTTTCTGTTCAAATGAGAAGTTAAAAAGAGTATGTATAATTCAGCTCAAAATCTTCTGCAGAATTAAAAATCACATTCTAAATCATCCCAATGAAAAATTTACACAGAAATTTTAAATTCATTCTGCCTACCTGTATATTTTTCTTTTAATGAAAGTTATGCTCTTGAAAGCAATAATTTGAATAAAAATTGAAATTGTTTCTAGCACTGGCAATGTACTTCTTTTGCTTTTATCAGCAGTCTCATTAAAATGAAACAGGCATTGATGAAAAAGCCCAATGAACCATCTGTTGATTGAAATAATGGATAGGCTAACTATTTGTCAAGCCACAAACCTAAGGAAAAAGTGACATTAAAAATATAAAGACAGATCAGCAACTACAAGATGAAAGCATTCTATTCTACTCCTAAGACCATTTCGCTTTTTGCAATTTTTGTCAGACAAATTCCCCTAACAGCCGTACCACTGGAAGCAATCACTAGGTCTTTCTCATGTATAAAAAATTTAGCTAATTGGATTTGTGCTGGCATATTATAAGCACAAGATTACAAATAACAACTGGAAATAAATACATTCAATTGATAAATAGCATAAATTATTTTTGAGGGTGATTATATGGGAAACAATCATAAATTTCATTTGTTATTTTGGCCTGTGAGCTTAAATTTTTACATATAATTAGAATAAACTGGGTAAAAATGACAAAGTAAAGTAAAAAGCTTTATTTATGTCAGCAGTTTATGAGAACACAACATTAATTTGAACCCAAATTGCTAAATTTATTAACAATTTAAAATGAGTAATGGAAAGAAGTATCCGGGAAGTAGAATTTTGCCAAAAACATCCACATACTAAAGTAAAGGTATTTGATTTATTTCCATTCTTCTTCATCTTCTTCATCTTTGTCTTCATCATCTTTTTCTTTGATAAATACAATAAACTTAGTACACTTCCAACTCAACAGTGTAAAATCTGAGTAGTGCTGTTTCTAGCAACAAACCAGTATAAACTGTAGTCCTAGTGAGAATCAAAAGGATACCTTTAATAAGAGTATTTGTCATTACAGAATGTTAGTTGATTGGCTCTATATTGTATACTTTCTACAAATAATTTGATGTATTTATGATGGGAAACAATTACATTATGTGCACATGATGCACATTAGCAATCCTAAAAAA
>NW_007727619.1:362440-368775 GCF_000696425.1 Galeopterus variegatus | reverse complement strand
TGAGAATCAAAAGGATACCTTTAATAAGAGTATTTGTCATTACAGAATGTTAGTTGATTGGCTCTATATTGTATACTTTCTACAAATAATTTGATATATTTATGATGGGAAACAATTACATTATGTGCACATGATGCACATTAGCAATCCTAAAAAATATCCAAACACTGCACAATCTATAGAATGTTTTTATAGAGAACTTTAAAATTCCACCTTCACAAGGCCAAAATCTTGTCTCCAAAGAAATTATATCTTAGGTTGTACCTGGAAAGCAAAGTTAGATAAAGAACTATTGGAGCGCCTCATATAGCACCACCAAGTCTAGAAGTACAATACAGGGTAAAATATTAAGTAACTCATTCTTAAAACTGCTTTTTCATTCTAAAGTCCAGCATCTCACTAGCAGGAAGCAATAGGGCATTATTTTCAAAAATGTGACTTCTTTTATTACACACTTGAGGTTTCAGACTATAAATGGAATTATATGGTTTACTCTGGTGAATCATGTTTCTACATTTAATGGTCTGCCAAAATTTGAAATCAGAAAGGAATTTTCCCTTAGAGCATTTTAGGATAGACATTGGGTGGTTTGAATTTTTCTTCCCCACTGCTCTTAGTATCAGGAAATGGGGATTAACATTAGTGAAGACTGAAATAGATGTGAAGGGATGGGCATTTTCATTTTTTTTTTTTCATCTCTAGTTTTGTGCTCCACTCTAAGACTTGGCATATGGAATATCATTTTATCCTGAAGCTCCTCAATGGGGAATGATTTTTGTCTGAGTTGTGTCTTCCTCAGTATAGGAAAGTTGATTGTCATATGCTTTGTAGAAACTAGTAGTTAGACCACGAGTACTTGTGATTCTTGCTGAGGCTGGGTAAAGAATATAGAATGTGACAATACGAAAGGTAGTAAAAGGAACTAGAAATTTTACTATAATTTGCAACTTATTTTCCTAGTCTTGACTGAACTATGAGATATATTTGAAAACTAAACTCCTTTTTTAAAAAAAAAAACTGTCTCAGTTACCATAAAATTTAGGGTCTTCAAATTAAAGGATTGTCCAGACAATCATTTTGTAAAAATGAAAAACTAATAATGTGATCTGAAATCATTATAAGATTAAAGCATGAACAAATACGCAAGAAAGGACTATATTGATCTGAAACACCCAGGACATTCTATTGCTTTTCTGTTCTTAGAAGTACTAACAGAGAAAAGTACAAATTTCTTTGCAAGAGTATAAAAATATGACAGGATAAATATTCCATCTTAATGGTCAGGCTTGTTTGCCTATAAATGTATCTCAAAAGTGAATCACTTGAAAGAGCTTTCGTATAACTTCGTATAATGTATGCTATACGAAGTTATTACGCAACCCTCAGTGTTGCCCCCGTACCGGACCGGGGACCGGCGACGGGATCGCAAGCCTCGGCATTGCTCCCGCGACTCGCTCAGCCAGTGAGCGGGAGCCGGTCTGTATGTGGGATCCGAACCCTCGGACAGGAGCGCCACCGCGCTTCCCAAGCAGCGCACTATCCAGTGCGCCACCGGGCCGGCCCACACATTTTTTTTTTTTACAAATGTTAAAAAAATCCATGGTTCAAAACCTACCATAGGAAAGAAAAGTAATATCTTTTACTTACCCATCACAAGGTTCACGGCTGACATGCCATAACAAAAGAGAATAACAAGAGAAAAGCATAACAAACTTATTTAACCCAAGTTTTACATGAGAGGGAAGCTTTTAGAAATAACCTAAAGACCGAGGGAAAACTTTATTTTTATGCTTAGGTTTGATGCTTAGGACAGTTGTGGAGGAATATAATGGGACAAATAGGGGGTATAACCTAACAACTGTAATAAATTGGGGGGAACTTACCAAGGCCTGTTTGTTCAGATTCTCCTTAGCCTTCAGGTATAGGGCAGGATCCCTCTGGAATGAGGGTTTTATGACCTAATTCTAGTGGGGTAAGTCAGAGAATTCTTTTTATGGCCTCAAGGGAAAGAAAGGTAAAAGAAGGTCAGAAAGTTGACCTTCCCAGGCTCTGGAGTTTTCTCATTTTCCTTCAGCTTAAAATACTCAGTATGCCAAGGTGCCAGGTTTTGGGGCAGTTTTTTCCACACTCCGTCACTACAAAGCAATGGAAGTAATATGAATTTTTTAATGAAAGCAACTTATTCCATTCAACCCCCAAATGTGTCTCTTGCTCACAATATTAATGATGCATGTCATTTTTCCTTGATTTTATAACGAAAAAAAAAATTCCTGAATCTTTCTTAACAGGTTTATCCTGTTTACAACCGACTTTACATTTTNGGGGCAACACTGAGGGTTGTGATCCGTTGCCGGACACGGAAAAAGATAAAAAGACAAAAAAAAAAAAAAAAATACTCAGTATGCCAAGGGGCCAGGTTTTGGGGCAGTGTTTTCCACACTCCGTCACTACAAAGCAATGGAAGTAATATGAATTTTTTAATGAAAGCAACTTATTCCATTCAACCCCAAAATGTGTCTCTTGCTCACAATATTAATGATGCATGTCATTTTTCCTTGATTTTATAACGAAAAAAAAATTCCTGAATCTTTCTTAACAGGTTTATCCTGTTTACAACCGACTTTACATTTTAGGATTTCTTCCAGCGTAGGAAACCATGGCTGGGGAAGTTTGATGGAGTTCTTATCAAGTTCGTAGCAGCTATCAGATGCTTTACCTTTTTGACTTCTGTGCATGTGCACCTCAGTTGATACTTTGAACCAATAAACCTGAACAGATTTGCCTTTTAAAAATGACTTAACAGTAATTTGAGTGATTTCAATGATACAATTGTGCCTGAATTCTTCAAGGACAAAAATCAATGGCCTATATAACACATCTAGTCTCATTTTCTGTTAGTCACTCACACAGTCTGAAGTCCCTGATGATCCATACAGCAGCACAGAACAGAGAAGCAGTTGCTGGATTGATTGAAATTCAATACATTGACTTTTATAAAGGTGAGTAATACTGAACAATAAAAAGGGGTATACTGTTTTGTCTATTTCTTAAAATATTCATGTTCCCACACAAAATGTAAATAACCCCTCTGATTGCTTAATGGGATGAAGTAAGTCAGCACAAATCTGGGTTCATTGTACTATCAGATTTCTATAATACCTCAAAAGAAAAGCATTTAAATCTTCAGGGTTCTGAAACCTCCCAACGAATATCCATGTGAAAACTGTGTTCAAAGACTCATAAAGTACACCTTTTACTACAAATACTATTCTGTATTTTACTACAAAGAGCAATATAATAATAGTATTAACTAAATTTTCATCCAAATGAAACCAGAGCAGTCTTTTAGGATCTCAGGATATCTCTTCCTATGTGAATTGTAAAACGCAAGGCCTTTGCCCGGGCATGCCCTATAAATATTCTTCCTACAGTTGGACATTTAATCATTAAGCAATAATGAATACACATTTTCTCCGAGATACACAGTACTTTATAGTTGTTGCTGTTAATTCTCAGATTTGAATCTTTTCTACAGATTTAATTTTTCATTATTTTAGCCATGACTCTATACTGAGCTACTTATAATACGGCACTTAATCAGAGCTAGTCTTTAAAAAATTAACTCAGAGAATAGATTCTAAGAAAATAAACTTACTGTACTGAGGAAGGAGAGAAATTAACTACATTCCACTTCAGCAGGTGACACAATTTGAAAAGAATTTCCTCCTCACAAATGTGTATTTTCTTTATCTGTTCTGCACTTGTTCAGTACACTCATACTAACAAATAGAAACCCTTTGGTTACAGATCTATTATCTACAGTATATTTTTATTGTGGATGATTCCTTAATGTAACCAAAATGTCAGAGCCTAGTAAAATCAGATTTGACTATATATACAGAATTACAAGTGTCAGGAAACTTTTAAACATTTCTGAGTATTTTTTAAGTAAATTTATTAGAACTCTTGGGAATATAGTATTGTTTTCAAACTCTGAAAAAAAAATAACTTTTGTAGATTTTTTTTCAAAAATGCCAGAAAAAGAAGGCTATCATAAAGGACCTTTATTAGTTAATTTTCCTTTCTAAGCAAATTCTGCCCTCTCCTGCTTTGTTTCCATTTGAATTGTGATGAAAAGTGATTTTAACATTTGACATCTTGGTGAGTTTCCTCCTTACAAACAGTAAAAATCATGTAAATTGTTCTGTTTAACCTTTCTTTTGGGACCACCAGGAATCTGAGAAAAAAGTTGGAGGTGATCATTAATAATGTCTAAGACATCACAGTGTGCATATCTGTGTCATTATTTTGTATGGCCTGCACAGCTGTACTCGTGCTGTATTCTCATTGTGGCCTGAACTTTCTCTTTTATAATTGCAAATCCCTCTCTTTCTCCTTCCCACTGCCCTCATGATCCCCTGCCAGATGCCCAGAGACCTATTACAATTTCTACACATGGTCTTTTTTTGGAAAGAGAGTATCCATTTGCTATTCATGACTAATTTCTGTGTTGTTTCCACTCCCTACCTCACCCCAATCTACTCTGAATCATGTGCAGTAATGGGATGGGGCTGGGCAGAGCAGTCCTCACGAGCATCTGCCTCTTGCTGACATTCTGGAGGTTCTGAGTCTCTAAAGCTGTGTGCAACTGGCCTACAAGGGCCTCGTTCAAACCCTGGACCTATAGGGGAATGTGACACCATCAAACCTGGATCTCAGATTGTTGTAATATCGGGTTTCTTGACTGAAATAGGATGCACTACACTTTCTGCCTAGACTTACAGGAAATATCCTTTGAACTAAGGAAAAACATCATTAAGTCAGCCCTCCTAACACTGGGGACAGCCTCCCATGGTTTCAGGTCCTCTGGTGGCTTCCCTATTCGCCTCTCCCGTAGATAATAAGCCACTTGTCTCTGATTCATTCCCCTGGACATCTCCCATCATCCAGATGTAACATTCCTTCATACAGCTCCTCATAGCATTCCATAAATTTACAAATCTTAGCTGTGTAGTTGAAGGAATGTGTTATTAATATATACTGCTTACCAAGAAAAAATATATGAGAGAAAAAGAAGAAGAAGAAAGAGATCTAAAACATGGTTGAAAGAATAATCATTTTTTGGAATAAAATTGCTAAAAGGAAGAAAAAGAGATAAGCAATGCCTAAAAGATGACAATGTATGGACTTGTACATACATTCCCTTTTATTTCCTCTACGGATCCTTATCACAGATCATAATTAACATCACCCCCACTCCAGAATAGTTTCCCATGGAGCATATAGCACCATAAAACTCTGATGCTTTCATTCCTCTCTGACCAAAACCTTAGGGGTAGAAGAACTTGGTGTATTTTGACCTCATCTTATCATTTTATGAATTCTTCAGCCAGGCCTCCTTTCAACCAACATGTCCAAATTCTGCTGCAAAAGGTTTATTGTTGTTTTTTTTTTCTTTGTTTTGTTTTGCATTAGTTCTGTGAATCATGATTTGCCTTCCTCTACCATCTACATAGCTACATAAGTTCTGATTCTGCCACTTGTGGAATCACCTTAATCAAACACGTGAGTAGGAAAGGCCGTGTCAAGCCCTCAGGATTCTGAAAGTGAGACAGGCTGGGTTCAAATCCTGCATCAGGGATTTAATCAATATAAACATACAACCGTGGGTAAGTTATTTAATCTCCCTGATCCTCAACTGGCTTTCCGTAAAGTGCATATAATAGCAGTGCCTATTAAATGAGTGGCATTTATTAAGAGAGTGAGGGTTCAATGAGATCATAAAATGTTTAGCACAATGTTTGCTACAAAGTAAGTGTTCAATAAATCCTAGTCTATTACTCCCATTCAATAATAAAAGACCAATGTGTTTTTGTTCCTTCTGTGCAAAGTCATCAGTCACATTACTCTTTATTTTGGTTCTTTCTGTTTACGTTACTTCTCTAAATGTGATTTTTTATAAAATAAGATGTTTGTTCTTATCTTCCTTCTTGGTATCATTTCTCTTTCTTATAGGATGAAGGAAGGACAAAATAACTATTGGGCCACGTTGGTCCCCCTGGATACATCATAGACTTTCAAAACACCATGCTTTTGCATATGCTGTGGCCTCTACTTAGAGGGAATCCACCCCAATTTTTTGTTTGTTTGTTTGTTTGCCAAATTCCTATTTACGCCAGAAGACTATGACAAATGCAATACCACAGTTGATCCTTGCCTGGTTTCTCAAGGCACAGTGAGTATTATACCTGGTGTTCTCATAACAATGAGAGTTTTTTTTTTTTTTTTTTTTCCCTTTTTGTCTTTTTTCGTGTCCAGCAACGGACCGCAACCCT
>NW_007727619.1:353734-361735 GCF_000696425.1 Galeopterus variegatus | reverse complement strand
GAACCCTCGGCGGGAGCGCCACCGCGCTCCCAAGCGGCGCACCGTAGCAGTGCGCCACCGGCCGCCCAACAATGAGAGTTTTTAATGGCCACATAGTGTCATTCATATGCAACAGATCTGTTCACGTGCCTGTCTCTCCCACAATACCCTAAGTTCCTTGAAGACGGGAGTTCCTTAAAGACACAATACCCTAAGTTCCTTGAAGAACTGTGGACTCTTTACATCCGCTTCTAACATGCGGATGTCACATCATAGATTACTCAATAAATATACTTTGAATATATGAGAGTCTTCTAGCTTCTTTGGAAAGAGGCCAAATTCTTCATAAAAGTACATAAAATGTGGCACTTATGGACTGCAAAATGCATAGAAAGGTTAAAGGGAAAATAGGAAAAGCAAAGTAAATGATTGAGGAAAGTGTACTACACAGAGGGACCCTTCAATCTCTTCTGTGTTAGTTGATTCATGTTGACAAAAAGTGCTGCAGCCAGAATTCCATAAAAGCCTTCCCTTTGAGCTCTTCCATGCTTTATCAACAAACATAACTTGTTTTGACATAAAATTACTTTTTTCTTCCCAGGCAGCTCTTCAACATCACTTAGAATCTTTAATCATTGGAAAGATTAAAATACTAAGATTAAATCTTAGGGAACTTTAGTCCAACCAAACCAGGAGCATCTACTGTAATATGGTTCTTAATTTTTTGTAGCAACAAAACTATCAGTAACTTTTTAAAATTCCACCATGACATAAAGTAAAAAATCATTTTTCTCATAAAAAATTTGCATGAGTATATGTTCATAGACATACACATATTTTATTCCCTGTAAAATACAAGGGCATGAAAACTGTCATAGGTTGTTAAAACCACTGTAAGTTGTTTTGCTATGAGTTAAAAAAATTCCCATGCAATTAATTACATTAAAATTATGCTATTAGGCATAAATTATTTCTGGGATAACTGTAAAATATAAGTTAAGTAAAATTTACAAAATTATTAATGAGAGTCAGTTTGCTAGCTATGACTAACATGTAGACAGTTCTAATTCAAGCTTTGCTATCAGCAAGTTATTACATTATGATATAAAATCACAGGTGAATGTCTCCAACCATTGGCTATTTCAGGAGGTGAGAAGGTTTCTGACAGGCTTCTTCCCAGCACCCAGTTGCTAGGAAGTAGATCATAGTGTAAGGTCTGATATCTGATTTATTCTCAAATGCCTGAATTTAATCCCCTAAATCCCTCTTCCACAGCCTATGAGCTATCCTCTCATTCCTTCGTTGCTGTGGAAGTCTTTATTTTAAGAAAGAAATTAAATTTATCCCACAGAAATGATTCTATGCAACAAAAATATGACATACAGAGAAGGAGATATTTCCAAAGGTCCAGCTACACAAAATTAGATAAGGGACAAAAGGGTCCCCTTAAATAGCTGGCTTATTCCTATCTATGTCACAAGCAGTGATTCTCAAACTTAAATAGTCTGTTAGAAACTTCTAAAGAAAAAAATCTCAGGATTAACTTAAATTATCTTTAAAAAAATAAGAAAAATATTGTAGAATTACTAAAAGCTGCATAACATGTGGACCCAGTCCAATTACTGTTAGAATTGATGAAGAAAATAATATTTGAAATTAGTTTTCAATTCTTGCAGATGTTGAAAAGAATTTCTAGTTTTAGCACAAACTTTACCACCAAACCACTAAAGGAGATGCATAAATGCTATGTATTATTCACTCATATTAATACAAAGATAATTTGAGCATGAGTCAAGTTTTCTCACATTGATTATACTTTGTCTTCAACCTGGAATAGTCAGCCTGCTGTGAAACCTCACACGCTGTACGTAACATCTACCTCACTTCCATTTGGTCTAATAGCATCTTTTACATATTACGTCAACCTGAGTTATTCTCTTATTTAATTGGAATTAAAGTACTCCCAGTTGCCAATTTTAATCCCCAAAGAGAAGTTACTTTTGTTTCTTCCACTGGAAAAATAATTACCCATAAGCACAGCGTTGGACCCTCATGAGCGTTGTCATTTTTTGTTACTTTAAAAGCAAGCCGCACGCTTCCCAGCACAACAAAAGCTAAATGCTGTCATTGTAGGCACCCATCTGGTTCTAAAGACAAACCCAGAAGCAGGTATGAAATGGAATTTGTTTATAAAGTGGCCACTGAGATAATGCAGAGTATACTTCTGTTAATTTTTTTAGGTTATCATCAAAACAGAAAACACTAGTACAAAATACTTGCAGAGAACTCACAGATCCCAAAGAACACGTCTAAGAAAGATCCAAACATCCCATTATGAGAACCTGAATTAGAGGATTGAATACCCTTTCTCCAGTTCCTAGAGACCCTCTTAAATCAAGTTTCTAGACACTGTAAATTGAAAGTGAGTTATTCTCAATAGGGTCATCTCCATAAATGTATGCACTAAATAAAAATGCCAGCTTTTCCTGAGTGAATGCTGTGAACAAGACAGATGAAAGTCACTTGCAACAATGAAGTTCAGGTGACATTTACTGATCATGACCAGAGATGTGAACATGTAACAAGCACACTGAGTAATCCCTGTCTGGTGAAGTCTGCTGCAAAGACTTCTGGTGGTCAGCAGGATAATGAACAACAGTTTCTACTAGCATAATCAAAGGCAGCGGACGGAAAATCTCTGGCAGGTAGGTTCGGCATCTGCAGAAGAAAATCCTGGTAACGTGTACCCCCTACTGAGAAGATCTCAGATCTGTGTCACGCTTACAGCATGAACTGGATGCAAAATCCTGCTCTCTAGATCTCCCAAAATTGGGTGTTAAACTGTTGAACAACCTCCTGATTACCTCCAATGTCAGGGAAGTCTGCCAGAAAAGGCAATTTAGTTAATTTAGAGAGTTTAATATAGTTAAAAAGTATTTACTTTTATAATAGCTGTCATTTAATAAGTATAAACTACCATCTACTTTATTAGATGTTTATGTCCAGCATCTCATTAATTTCTCACAATGATGCTATGAGGTCATTGTCATTATTCCCAGTTTCTGGATGAATAAATTGAAACAGCAAAGTTGTCCGTCGTGTCAGTTTCCACTATGGGCACTAGTAGATACTGAACTAGAAAATACACTATGTGGTATATATTCTACAGTACAGAGCAGACAACTTACAGTTCAAACTCTTTAGACCAATCTCCTCTTCCACTTCACAGCATTTCATATACGACACAAGATGTGCAACCTCTCTGTCTCCAATTTTCCCCTTTTGTCCTATTTTTCTGTACCCACGTATTTTCCTCCAGATCATGTAAACATGTACTAACATATTTAGGGTATATATTAGGGAAAAGCTAACCTAACAGAAAAGTTTTAAGGGAATACTTCACCAGCACTTTTACAAAAACTGAAAACAGACTTCTTAGGAAGCACATGAGATAACACAGTCCTATTGTTTGAAAAACGGCTGACGAAAGAAATAAACAAGAAAAAACAGTGAAAGCGGGACGGTGGCATGTGAGGCTCGTTCTGTGGCCATAGAATAGATTTCATGTCACATCAAAGGCCCAATTTGTTCCCTTCCACATGGAGTTCTTTGTATAGTAGGAGGGCCTTACACAAGAGAACTAAATTTGAAAGCCGTGGCATTTTCTAGGATATTTCTTAAAGAAAGAAAATATTTTAGTTTGTGAATATTTCTTGTAAAAAGTAGTTTTGAAGTCTTAATTCCCCAGATAATCAGTTTAATTCTCCCATCCTTTTTCTATAGGTAAGCACAAACTTTTATCACTTCACTTTGTTAAATTTAGAAGAAAATATAATATGAGCAATATAATTTAGTGATATTTTGATTTACATAGTTTGGTCAAATCTAACTGACAAATACATAGTACTGTAAGCACTGCAGTGCTGGAAATTGTTTTTTTGAAATGAATTTATATCTTGTCCTTAATAGCATTAGTCTTGTAAGTGAAGGCTCTACGCACATTTCATGACCCTGCTATTTCTAACCTTTCCTCAAGTTACCTGTTCCCAAAGTACACCATTTAAGATACAAGATCTGAATAATCCATATCAAGGAGTATCCCAGGTCCTTCTCTGGGTGCACACTGAACAGGAAATCACTTCCTTGTAAATGACCTTGAGTCACACCAACTATGATGTACACAGTGCAGAAATCCAAGTGGTAAAAGAGAGCATCGAAGTCACTTCTGGTTTTATTCATCAACTAAAGAGAAAACACTTTAGCATTTCCATTCTTATATTGAATGCAATTATTGTCTACAAACCCATTATTAATGTGAAAAAGCCATACTTTTCCAGCCACAGCGATTCAGTTGTCATGATACTCAGTAGACAGTAGAAACAAAAAAGCCATTATTTTTTGCACAATGTTTTTATAACTTTGTACATTTCCCTTTAAACTCACTAATCATCATGATCTTGGCAATAAAAGCCTTCAATGTACTCACACATCAAGAAGAAAATACCTACAGCACTGTTTGCCTTTCTGCCTACCTCCCACATTTATTAGCCCAAGTTACCACCCATGTAAATATGAGTCACTTGTTTTGGGACACACATTTTATAATAATTCACTTCAGGATATATTCAGATCAAGCCAAAAGCTCTCTAGAAATACCAACCACCACCCCATAGTCAAACAAAAATTTATTTATTTATTCATGTTCATCCAAAAAAGAATGTTTAGCTCTTTCTAGTTGTAAATACTATACTGAACCATAAAGATGCAAAAACGATCAGGAAAAAAGGCAATTACAGCAGAATATAACAGGCCTCTTTTGATGGAGCTCATAGGAAGGATGCGACCCAGTAGTCCAGACGTGAGATACCAGAGAACTCTTTCCAGAGGAACAGGTTTTATTTTATTTTTTGAACATTTTTATTAACATTTTTCATTAAATTTCTTTATATTTTTTTTCGTGCAAGACAATGTTGGCAGCACTGTTGTAGTTTACCTTCAATCCCAAATTCCACAAAATAGAAATCAGAAGTAAAGGTTGAGAGGGGAGGAAGGAGGCAGGCAGGCCAGGGAGGAAACAGTTTGACTAGAAATAAAGAAGAGGTGTGTGGGGTGGGCAATCCTGGGCAAGGCCTTTCCTCGAGGGAGGGGGTTGGCAGGCAGTTTGCCTCTGCCTCATGCAGGGGAGGAAGGCAGGATCTCTTGGAGACCCTATGGTCCCCTCTTCCTAGGTCTTCCTGCCCCCAGGGGAAGAGCTAGTACCAGGGATTAGCCACAACCTCAAACAGGACTGTCCATCCACCTGTCACCCCGGGTGTGACTCTCACCTCTCTCCTGCCCCGTCTGGAAAGCGTGTGAGAACCTGGCTCCCTCTCATCCCCTCCTTCTGTGGTTTTCCCATCTCACAAGATTCTGATGCGATGGGGCTTGAAGGGATATCTTGAGACGACTGAACTTGCCACAGCTTCTGCTGCCCTGGGAGCCCCTGTCATCTGGTCTGGTTCCCTCCCCCACAAATGCCTCTCCCACCACAGCTGCCAGAGTTGGGGAGTGGGGTCCTGGCTGGAGTGCCTCTAACCCTCCGCAGTAGAAATGTCTTCTTCAGGCCCCTGAGGAATTTAATCAAAGGCCACATGTGATTTCAGACCAACCAAATGAACTTAGGGGAGGGGAGAGGGGTGGGACAGGACAGTGGCAAAGTCTGGGAAGGGGTGGACGTGGGTGCACTGGATAGTTTTTGTTCCTTTACACATTGTTCTGGGCACAGCATGCCACCGTCGGGGGCTGGAGGAGGGGCTGGCTGATGAGGACAGAAACAGGGAGATGCCGGAGGCCTCGCGAAAAGGCCAGAGGTACAGGTTTTAAATTAATCTGATTGGCAACTAGGACTCAACGTGGTGTGTCAATAAAGGGGTGGGTTGGCTGGGTGGGAAAAAGTGTTGCAGGAGAAGAGAAAGGAGAAAGGAAGAAAGGGAAGGGGGAGAAAAGGAGGGAAAGAGAGGAGAGGAGGAGGAAGGGGGGAAGCAAAGAGGACCTGGGGGCTCAGGCAGGAGGGAGAACACACTCTGGGGCCACTTAGCTATAAAGCAGGAAATCACAGACTGTTTTCACTGGGGTTTTTTGTTTGTTTTTTTCCTGTGACCATAGATTCATATCAGTTCCATGAGGTCCTCATAATCCACAAAACATACATTCAAAATGCCTTGGCTTTTTCATGCATTCTTTCTTAATTGGTCAAGGTTTACTTGTAAAATGTGTTACCTTTCTGAAGATAAATTTTAATCTTTAAAAGATCTAACGTGTTCTCCTAAGAGTTAAAATAGCTGGTACTGAAGGCTTCTAAATCTTAGAAGTTTTCTAAATTTTTCACTTGTAACTTCCATAAGATGAACTATCCATCAAAATAACCTTGGGGGGAAAGCTTTGCCTTGTGTTAGTGTTATTTTATACTTAAATAATGCTCTTAGCTAGAATACTCTGTCTTTTTACATAATCACTGCATAATGTAGAGAGAAGAAGAAATAACCTAAACGAGCTTTATTTCTTAACACTGAAACCATCTTTTCAATAAAAGCAATGGTATTACAGGTATTATTTAGATTGTATTGATCATGCTGTATGTATGCATTTGGGTAATTTTTTTAATGTCCATATTATTCAAATAATTTCTAATAATCAGTGGCAATATTATCTGGTATTGGTATTAGTATTTCATTTCAAAGAATACTAATTTGTTTTAATATATATAAAACTATATTGAGCATTTTATGTTCTTAGTACCTATAAAAGTATTACAGAAAAACATTCCAAAATTGTTTGTTGTGAAACAATAAGGAGGATTACATAAAGTTTGAAAAATATAGGAGATAAATCTCTCAAAACCTTAGCACTGTAGTGGAACAACTATTGGCATTTTATCTACTGCAGTAGGGTGTTCGCACACTGGGTGTAAATCAGGTGTGTGGTACAACTGGCAAGTATATTGCTTGATAGCTTTTTCCTGCCTGTAGCATCAAGACTTTTATCTCTTTCTGTAACTCTCTCTCTGGCTTCCAGCCAGGGCTTGATGCCAGGACAGGCAAATTTCTCCATGGAATAATTTGCAAGACAAGCCCCAGAGTCACTCACAATTCTTTCATTTGTAGAAAGTACCATCCTAGCATCACAGACATCTGGGTTAAGCATCCTTGGAGAGATCACACTTTATAACTGCCTCCCCCACCCCCCACCACNAATTTGTTTTAATATATATAAAACTATATTGAGCATTTTATGTTCTTAGTACCTATAAAAGTATTACAGAAAAACATTCCAAAATTGTTTGTTGTGAAAACAATAAGGAGGATTACATAAAGTTTGAAAAATATAGGAGATAAATCTCTCAAAACCTTAGCATTGTAGTGAAACAACTATTGGCATTTTATCTACTGCAGTA
The DNA here is from genome assembly GCF_000696425.1 of Galeopterus variegatus. Taxonomy (NCBI): domain Eukaryota; kingdom Metazoa; phylum Chordata; class Mammalia; order Dermoptera; family Cynocephalidae; genus Galeopterus; species Galeopterus variegatus. The sequence goes on along the minus strand of NW_007727619.1, from coordinate 354,324 downwards.
GGGTGTTCGCACACTGGGTGTAAATCAGGTGTGTGGTACAACTGGCAAGTACATTGCTTGATAGCTTTTTCCTGCCTGTAGCATCAAGACTTTTATCTCTTTCTGTAACTCTCTCTCTGGCTTCCAGCCAGGGCTTGATGCCAGGACAGGCAAATTTCTCCATGGAATAATTTGCAAGACAAGCCCCAGAGTCACTCACAATTCTTTCATTTGTAGAAAGTACCATCCTAGCATCACAGACATCTGGGTTAAGCATCCTTGGAGAGATCACACTTTATAACTGCCTCCCCCACCCCCCACCACTGCACACACAAAAAAGAGAAATCTGTCAATGTTAAATACAACACTGAATGACCGAATCAATTCAAATACTTTCTATCATAATCACAATGTTGTAAGGTCATTAGCTCATCAGAAAATAAAATAAAAACTCTGAAGTAATCATCCATTTATATAATAAGATTTTACTCTGTGAAAACTTATGCTCAATACTATTTTTATTTAAACACATTGGGTAGAGAAGTGGGTATTTTTTTTCTTTGCTATATTTATTATTATTAGTTTAATTTCTATTTTTTATTTTTTTTAGA
>NW_007727619.1:337169-353408 GCF_000696425.1 Galeopterus variegatus | reverse complement strand
GCTCATCAGAAAATAAAATAAAAACTCTGAAGTAATCATCCATTTATATAATAAGATTTTACTCTGTGAAAACTTATGCTCAATACTATTTTTATTTAAACACATTGGGTAGAGAAGTGGGTATTTTTTTTCTTTGCTATATTTATTATTATTAGTTTAATTTCTATTTTTTATTTTTTTTAGAAACCCAAAACTCCAGTTATAATAAATAAATAAATAAAAAGCTGATAACATGCGGTTTAATATGTGAATATTTTTAGAGAAATTCCCACTCAGCAAATATTCTTTCTATGCTTACTGAATGATTCCAAAATGGGAGTACTACTGAGCGACGTAGTTACACTGGTTATTTTTTTTTCCTACCTAATCGACCTTCATTCCCCTCTTTATCTGTTCTTTTTCATCCTATCTATGAAAAAGCTAAACCTTCAAAACAGCTCCTTCCCTGCTCTGCTCTTAGTCCTTTTTTCTCCCTAACACCTTCTTTGTATCTCTCTGTCCCCTAAAAATTTCCAGGATATTGAAGAGCTAATTGGGCTCCTGGCTATTGCTCTACCAAATACAAAGTAAACTTTTTGGAGCACAATTTGGAAATATCTATCACAATTAAAATATTACCACACAATCTTGTTTCTAAGAATTTATGCTCCAGAAATACACCACTCAAAGATATATAAAAGAAAAACTTCGAAGATTGTTGGTAATAGTAAAATATTAGAAAAATAATCATAAGTTCTTTGAATAAGAAATTGGGTAAAATAGGGCTGACCCTGTGGCTCCCTCGGGAGAGTGCGGTGCTGGGAGCACAGCGGTGCTCCCACCGCGGGTTCGGATCCTATATAGGGATGGCCGGTGCGCTCACTGGCTGAGTGCGGTGCGAGCGACACCAAGCCAAGGGATGCAATCCCCTTACCGGTCACAAGAAAAAAAAAAAAAGGAAATTGGGTAAAATAAATGAAGGAATAGCCATACAAAGCTATATTCAGTTAAAAACATATACTATAGTGTATCTCTCTGTATTGGCTTTAAAAAATCCACAATAAATTATTGGGTGAAAAAAGTTACAAATCAGGATATAATATGATCTCCATTTACATTATACATATGTGTACACATACATATTGTGTGAAAAAATTCTGGAAGCATATGCACCAATCTATGAGCAGTATTCATCTCTAGAAAGTAGGGTTACATTTTCTTTCCTTTTTTTTATTTATTAAGAATTATTCATAAGATACAAAGCTAATTGTAACCCCTCCTGCCCACGATGTGAGGGCCAGATTCATACTGGGGGCATACTCATTACAGATTACATTTTCATATTGAGTATTTTTGCAACCAGCAAGTATTTCTTAATATTAAAAACTACTGTCAAATTATAGTAATTATAAAATTTGGTACTAGCTCAGGAACAGAAAGATAAAGTCTAAAATTATCACCGACCATATACAGAATTTAGTATATAATAATGGTGACATTGTAAAATAATAGGAAGAAAAATGGATTATTCAGAAAAATAGTAATTTGATTATCCATTGGAAAAAAAATTAAACTAAATAATAATTTTTTTCCTAATCTGGAACAAACAAGCAATTTCCCGATTCATCAGAATTTTAAACCTAAAAAGGTAAAATCATATAATTTCTAGATTAAAACATAAGTAAATATCCATATGACATTAAAAGTGTGTAACAAAATCCAGAAACACCAAATATTTATATTTATTTTCTCAGATGGGTGGGATAGTAGAAGACTTTACATTTATTTGTTAATATTTCAATATTATTTGATTTTTAACAATAACATCATGTAAGTAATAAATAAATTTTTAACAGTAGATGGGTTTGGAATAGATATTAGAAGTTTTACTATATATAGTTGTAAATTTCTATGCCTTCACCTCACAACTAAGTCATAGGAAGAACACACTTTATATAAACATTATACATATATAATATTGCACTTAAAGGGTCAATAGTTTATCAGTGATTCATGGTACAATGCTGTGTGCATGTTCCTCTTGTCACTAAATTCAATTCTTTTCACTTATGGACAGAAGACACTTAATATTCACATCAGGGGGTCTTTGAGATTTATAAGCTCATTATCACATTTTATTTATCTCCCTCACAACACAACCAAAAAGAAAACAAATTTTTTTTGTATTTTCTGACCAAAAACCAGTGCTATTATAGACATCTTTATTTTTTCCTGCATTGCTACTATCAGCACCAGCAGTTGACTTCCTTTTTGAGAAATTGTACTTAAAGAGTTAGATAAAGGAACACTATATGCTGTGTAATTGAAAAGGTACAGAGAATAATCACAAGCTTCACTGAGACGTGGAAGCTGGGCTGTTTCTTCTCACTGGTTAAGTGACCCGTCCCTTCCCACCAAACCTGTAGCCTTCAAAAATTCAAATTAACTCCTCCAAATTTTTCAAGGGGCAATTTGGCAATACCTATAAAGAATTTTAAGTGCACATAATTTTTTGTATTTATTGAAAGAAACAATGTGCATGTGTTTGAAGAGAAAAATTCTCAAAAGGATATACATGAAACCAACCCTTAATTTTCATAAAATTAAAGGCAAGAGGGATTAGAAGATGGGGTCATTAGGAAACTTTTATTTTCCATGAGCTTATATAACTTTCATAATTAGAAAAGTCCTACTTGAGCAAAATTACAAACATTTACAAGTCATGTACTATCAGGTTGCTCATGAATAGAAAAAACTAAAATGTCTACTGTGCCCATTAAACACCTCTGAACCATTATACTAAAGAAATAAGACCATATGCCTACCCTCTGGGAGTTTACAATTTTGTTGAGAAGACGAAGCTTGCAAATTAATCAATTTAGGGAAAACACTGAGACAGCCTACTGTAAGTTCTAAGTTGACTATAATCAAATGCATATGGCCTAAATGCAAAAAGTGATGGCTGCAGTCTGAAAAGAAGATCGATGTTTGGGAAGTAGTAATTAACATGGGAACACAGGATATATAGGACCAAAAAAGAAAGATGGGTGTTCTGGGGGAAGGGAATCAAACTAATAGAGACCTGGACATGGAAATAGTGAGGGTCCGTGTGAAGGTTGGGGGTCATGAATGGAGATGGAGAGAAGAGCATGGGTCATTGGGAATGAGGCTTAAGAATATTTCTAGGGGGCCGGCCCAGTGGTGCACTCGGTAGAGTGCGGCTCTTGGGAGCGCGGCGGCGCTTCCACCGAGGGTTCAGATCCCATATAGAGACCGGTCCGCTCACTGGTTGAGCGCAGTGCGGGTGCGACATCGAGGGTTGTGATCCCATTACCGGTCACGAAAAAAGACAAAAAGGAGAAAAAAAAAAAAAAAGAATATTTCTAGGAAAGATTTTTCCTGGCAGATGGTCTCAGAGGATAGCTTCGTGATTTAAATCACCAATGATTTCTATAGAAATTTGTTCACAGTAATAAAATAATGTTATATTAAAAAATATAACAGCACTTTGAAATTGGACCACAAATCATATCAGAGACAACCAATCTAGAGATGTTGGCTTGGAAGAAAGGTGTGGGGAGAAGGTTTGAGGAGGGGAGAGGGTTTGATAAACATCTTGGGATGGCAGCATGGTGAAAGGCACAGGAACAAGATGCAGGGATCCTAGGTGCTGGCTCTGCCCTGTGTTCATGAGGACTCATTTGACCACTTCAATCTTCAGTGTAGACATCTATACAACATATCAGGGAAGACAATCTTAAGGATCCAGCTGATCCCTAGATTATATAAACTCTTTTAAGGATTTTTTTTACATGCAAAAGAATGTAGGTACATTCCATACAGTTTCGGAGGAAGAATTCAGATATTTAGGTGACCACAATAGAGAGACAGATTTTAGCTTCCTATGAGGATATTAGTCAGAGTTCCTGGCTATAAACAACACAAAGTAAATTGGGTAATGAATACAACAATAAAAGATGTATTGGAAAGGATAGCTCACAGCACTTCTGGGAAGACTAGAAAACCAAGCCCAAATAGGAAAACACAGAAGCAAAGTCTGGATGAAAATCCCACCACAGGCATAATTGGCTTATAACCCTGCCAAGGGCACCACCATTGGACTCACTGACAAGGACCATACTGGAAATGTGCAGCAGCCACAAATAATCTCTGACTCTGAACATTGCTGCACTCCCTCGAGAGTCCCAGGCCCAGTGAGAGCATCCAATTGGCTCTGCTTATGCCATCTGCTCATACCCTAGAGTCCGTGGTCTGGGAAGAAAAGAACCTGCCCATTTCAGTTCAATAGTAGGAGACAGAGTCCTACCTTGGAATGACCCCAAAATAGTAAGGATACATAGATACTGTCCAAACAACAGAAGTCCATCTAATATGATCTGTCCAAAAATGAGTGGATTAACTTTGGAGGTTACAGTGGGCTACATGGTGGCCCCAGAAAGATACGTCCATGTCCTAATTTCTAGACCTGTGAATGTCACCTTATTCAGAAAAAGGGTCTTTGTAGATATCACTGAGTTTAAAAGTTTGAGATGAAGAGCTCATTCTGAATTATCCAGGTGGTCCCTAAATCCAATGATGAATTTCCTTTTGAGAGACACACAGAGGAGATGATGTAAAGATGGAGGCAGAGATTGGAGTGATGGGGCTACAAGCCAAGGAAGCCAGTGACCACCAGAAACTATGAGCAAGGAATGGTTCCTCCCCTGGAGTCTCTGTAGGGAATGCAGCCCTGCTGAACACCTTTGAGCTTCTGGCCTCCAAACTGTAAGATAATAAATAACTGTTTTTTTAAGCTACTAAATTTGTAGCAATTTGTAATAGCATCCCCAGGAAACCAAGACAGAGGTAGTGAGCCTCCCATTGCTGGAAGTATTTAACAGGCTAGATTCTACTCCTTAGAGATCAGTGTTTTGGAGATGATTTTTGCCCAAGGTGAGAGGCCAAATTCAGTGACACCTCACATTATTTTCAACTCCAGGCTTCTGTAATTCTAACTTTCCCATAGATATCTCACCAAGAACATAGCCTTGTTCTGTTGTTGATTTTGTAATTGCTGTGCAATTAAGCTTAATGACTAAAGTATTAATATTTGGCTACTGATAGATTATTGGAGGTTTTATTTCCAAAGTTGTTAATGTACACACTTGATCTATGACTTATATTCTCTTGCTTTTTCTCTTCTTTCTTTCTTTTTTTTTACACAAAAGGTTGACTCAACTAACATGAAAAAATTAACTACTCAGATTATGCAACTGTCATTTTTCATGCTCCTTGGGAATATTTGCTGGAAAAAATAAATGGAGTTGGGCTGCTGCATTTGTTACCAAATCATTGGAAATTCCCTTACTGCACTTTGAATCATCCTGAGACACTCTTATTTTTAGCCATTTTCTTGATGTTATCATAAATCAGGGTCGATCTCTACATCCTGTGACTCACATCTCACTTGCATAAATAAATATTGAGAAGTGGTGCGCAGAAATTTCTGTGTTTTTAAACGAAGATCTTAAGCCGGTGACAAGGCATTTGGTAAATCTGGAAGTTAAAACGTCCATTGAACTAAATTTGATCAGATTTTATGTTCTTCTACTCTTTCTTCAAATATTAAAAGTTAGTGATTACACAGAACCCTTACGAGGGTTTTCTTAGTATTTTTAACAGATTTAAGTTTTTACATCGCTATTTCGGATAATGTCTGAGATTTCGTTTTATGGAACATTCGATTGCAGATGTAACCTTAGTCTGGGTGAACATGTAAGCCTTACAAGTATTAGATTTTGTATATAAAATGAATGGTCATACCAAAGCAGCAGCATGTGAGAGATCTCTGCTTTATCGTAATCTTCCCCACTCCTACTTTTAATCCTGTCACTCCCCCATGACCTTCTCATCATATCCTCCCTCCCTGATCTATTCAAGAAGCTCATGGTGGAAAGGGAGGGTTAGAGAAGGATGCAAGTAGCTACAACATGCAGCAGACTGGGAAACGGGTGCAGCACAGTTAATAACGCACCGTGTGGGAGAACAGGGGAGCGGAGGTGTGTCACTGCTGATGGCAAGTCCCTCTGGGAGAGGCTGGAGTGTGGAAGTCTTAAGGAGCCGGCAGGGCTTCCAACAAACACAGGGAAAGTGTGTTCCATAAATCAGAAGCAGAAGCCAAGGCCCAGCCAAGAAGCTATTGAAACAAGATTTGGAGATAACAGGGCGATGGGGGCAGGGATGGCAGGCTGGGTCCAATTTGGATTTCATTATACAAATAAAAATGAGTGACAGAGGGCTTTAGAGGACAGAAATGATTTGCTGTCTAGCAAACTCATGACATGAATGTAATGTTACATTGGAGAGAAAAGAGCTAGACCCCATCTCATTCTTCTTTCCAGAAAGCAAGTGTGGGAAATGATATGCTGGAGCAGTGAGGGAGAGGATGAAGGTCACCAGGAGGAGAAGGGATGGGACCTGATAAACCTGAGAGGTGGAGGACGGGGGCAGTGGGCACAGCCAGCATCTGTGGCCTCAGAGTCTGTTCCACCTCAAAATTTCAGACACGCTTGTTCCAAATAACTCATGAGCTGCCCATCCTGATGCTAAAAATGAGGAATGTCCAGTAACGTACTTTCAAATGCATCAAACAACTTGAAACAGCATCTGAATTGAATCCAAGTTGTTCAAAACAAAATTCCTAAAAATCAAATGACAGTTTTGCTGTGTTACTTCATGTGATTTGTAAGCAGGATAAGCAAACTTCCAAGCATCTGTTGTTTTCCTAGCTGGCTAGGGCACACTCTACAACTTGCCCTTCTGGGCAATCACTTATTGCTTTACTAAATTTTAGCCCAAAGAGAAGACATTTTATATTGCGTGTGTTTGGATTAGTGATGATGTGTTGGGGGTGGGGGCAGAATTCAGTGTGAGGAGTCAATTCTGCCTTCTCCGGTGAGGGCATAAAGTGCTGCTGCCATCTTCCAGCCCAGCCCGGCTAGCCCACCCTCCCTATTTACTCTGCAGTTGTCTTTTATTTCCTGCACTTGATTGCACCAGCCCTGAAGTGCCTTTTATTCCAGGCTGAATGTGGTCTGACCACTCAGCCTTCATGATCCACTTGCCTTCCATTTCCTCCACCAAGGGTGTGCTTTCCCCAGCAACTTTGTCTGCAGTTAGGCTCCTCTCGCTTTCTGCAGAGACAGACAAAGGCTGAACAGGCTATAAGACCTAATCACATTTACTACTCCCAGAGTAAGGTTCTTAATGGCTTGAGTGAGGTGTTTGGTCTGGTTTTGTTTTCCTCTTGTAGCCAAAACCTTTGTGAAACAGTATTTTTACTTATTTGTGACAGTATTTAAAAAAGAAAGATTAGGACAGCAGGGTGACTTGGAAAGTTCTAGGCCTGCTCCCTGCTGAAAAGAAAATACAAGCTCAAGATGCCTCCTTTGGGAGGGAGACTACTGTATGGCAAAGTTATCTCATAGTGCAAAGTAATCCCTTCTTCCCCACACGAGTATCTGTGCCTTCCAGAGCAATGCAGCAACCCCGCTTGGCTATGTCAGGTCTCAGAACTATAGAGAATATTCTCTATCGCCTGATGGCAGTGATTTGCAAGGCCAGAGGTTGCTTAGTGGGCAGGGAAGACCACTCAGCTAATTCTCAAACTGAATTTGAGCAAATGGAGCTGTATATTCCTGTAAAGATGGATTTGCCCCTCCTGCTAAGGCCTCCCTAGACTCAAAGGTATGATGGAAGATGATAATTACTCCAGTTCCTTCTCGAGCCTTTGCTCACACACCTATGGAGGAAGGTCCTACTTTGGAGAAATAATTCTCCGGAGCATTCAGCAGCTGTTTAAAGTCCCTGAAGCTTTTTGGAAATAGACTGAGAGGAGAAGATGCAGGACACGTCCCCAGCAGAAGGACATGGGTGGTGGTCCTTAGAGCCACTTGGACCTCAGGGGCAGGCTGAGGACTTCTCTCAGTTCTTCAGAGCTGAAGAGGTGGTTTTGAGAATAGACATGGAAAACGATGCATGTAGTAGGAGAAGCGCTTTGTCAGTGGCAGAAGAGGTAGAGGTTGTAGCATCGGCTTTGCCATTAACCACCTCCATGACCCAGGCCAAGCCACTGACACTCGAACTTTCTGAGCTTCAGTTTCCTTGAAAATAAAAGCTACACTAAACTGGTAGCTCTCAACTTGGAGAGAAAGGCAGAAATAGAAGACACTATGATCACCTGGAAGCTTTCTGGTTTGTGTGTGTGCGTGTGCTTGTGCATGCGCATGTGTGTGTGTGTTTAACACTCATACCTGCTACCAAGCTTATAAGAACTTCAGGGCTCAAGAGGGAAAAAACCAAGCAGTCAGGGATAGATGTCTTGAAAAAGTTCCTGATATTATTTTGATACAAACCATCCCCATCTTCATCCCCATCACTTGCTGGTAGAGAATCTCTGGATTACACGGTATCTGGGATCCCTTTTGCCTCTAACATTATATGGCATTACCCAAAAAAAAAAAAAAAATGGGTATCATAATTAGGACTTACCAAATTGCTAATAATCTATTAACATATCTGATGGACTTGTCTCCAAGACCACGTAACCTTAATCTTAACGTAATGCAATTGAGGTAATTACAGGCCTGTATGTGAAATGCTCTGTCATTGAAGTGAACTAAGTGAGACGTACCAAAACAAAGGATGAGCACTACCCTGTAATAAAAAATCCTGTGTATAAACACAGAGAGAAAACTTTAACATGGAAAATTAACAAGAGCTTGACTATTAGTGCAAATTATATTTTTAGTATTCAATATTTTTAAAGTGTGTAATTTTAAAGGATACACTTTGTCTTATTGTTAGACCATGCAATTTGGCAAGAGAATGCACACACAAACACAAACAAACAATTATCTATTAAAGTACTATAATGATACTACTCTGTGATAATTTCCCTTTGAAAACATACAGTACATTGCATTAGACTTGCAAATGAGGTAACTTCCCATCTCTTTCTACTTTCAGACTTTGGTCCAGCTTTAACCATATCCTAAAAACAACCATGAGAAACCCAAAGGATGATCTGAAATAACTCTTTGAGATGATCTATAGGAACTTCTATATCCCTTCCCCTCTTCCCTCACACCCACACAACAATCTCTCTTCCCACACCCAAAGGAATTGTAAAGTAAAAAAGGACTGCCCTTGAAAACAGAGCACCAATATAAAAATCAGAATGGGAAACTATTCCTTCAGTAAACCTTAAGAGCCTACTTGTGTCAAGTACTAGATTACATATTAAGAATACATAATCAAATGATATATAGTCCCAACACTGAAAATGCATATATTTTAGTAGAGGAAACAGCAAAATAAGTCATCATTAAAGTGATAGGATGGCTGTCTTCAGATGGTAATATGAAAGCTTCTAAATTAGAAGACAGGGGTGGGCCTCTTTGAATAAATGCTGCTCATACAATGTTTGATGAATACAAAGACATCAGCTAGATAACAAGGGGGGAAAGAGAAGAGAATGAGGAAAGTTTTAAAGGAAAGAAACAGCACGACCCATTTTTTCCATCAGAAAGAGATGTGGGATAATGGGACAAATAAAGGTAGGGAAAAAGGCCAGACATCTCTGCAAGATGCATGGAAGCCTTGAGCCCTAGGCCGAGGAATCTGAACTTTATTCAGGAAGCTGTAGAGAGATGTGAACGGATTTTTAAATAAGGAAATGACATGACTGGGCAAGTATTTTACATCAATTGTTCTGACAGCATTCTGAATAATAGTATAAAAGGGAGGCAAGGCTACAAGAAAGGATTTTAATTAAGTGGTTAATGCAATATATCAGCCAAAAAAAATGTGAAATGCTAACCTAAAGTGATGAACTAAGACAGAAGAGGTAGGTTGCAGAAGAACTGTTCAAGAGGTACAATTCAAAGGACTCCATGACTAGTTAAGGTTTATGGCTTTATCAGTTGGTTGAAAAGTGACACTATTCGTTGATTTAGATGGGAAATTAAAATGTAAACATTTTTCTGGAAAATTGCTTTGAAAATGTCAAATGTGGGGCTTCTGTAGGACCTATAAGTGGAGAGATACTCAAGACCACTAAATATAGAGATGTGGAGAATTTCATAAAGCCAGAATATACCACTTTACATGAATATACATACATGCATACAATTATTGTTATGCAAATAACATACTCAACGAAAAGGCGGGAAGGGACTGCACCTAAGTTTTATAGTAGTTATCTCTGTTTGGTAGATTTATGAATGGGATTTACTTTTTCCTTCCTACATTTTTTCTATTTTCCAAATTTATGTAATTAATATGTATTACTTTTATTGTGAACAAATTTCTTTTAAATAATAAAATAAAAGCTAATAAGGAAATAAAGTAATGTCAGTGTAGTCAAGAGCACCTAAAGCAGTAGAATAACCTTAAGAAAGTATCCATTGGTGTGGCAATATGAAGGTCATTTGGGGATTTTACGAGAAGTGTCTTTCCATGGGTAGGGCTGTAAACAGGCTCAGAGGAAACAGAGATGGTAAGTACAGAGACTGTTCTCAAAAAGCTTGACTTCAACTGGAAGTAGAAATATGGACAGGAAGATGAGGAAGATGTGACTTCTAAGGAATATCCAAAGGTGGAATTATCTCAATGGGTTCACAGCTGAAAGGAAAGAATCAACATAGATTCAAAAGTACAAGACAGAGAAAAGGAATGACCTCTGCCGCAGTGCCTCTGAGGAGACAGAAGAGAATTGAATTCTAGTATCAGCCGAAGTAACAGCCTTAGATTAGAAAAGAATTTAACTAAAATAAGAGAAAATGAGGAAAGAACAGGTAGATACAGAAATAAACAAAAAATAAACAGGTGCATTACCTTCAATGCCTTCCCAAATCTCATTTATGTAACAGTAAAGTCATTATTACATAAAAAGAATAGAACTAGAAAAAAATGTAAACGTCAGCAATGCAATTGTGGAAACTGAAAACTAGATGAATGAGTGGTAACTGACACAGCAGACCTTAGATGGCTGGCAGCGAGGAAGGATAAAAAGTAACACAATCTACCTGTCCCCACCTGCAGGAGACGCAGGGATGGGAAGAGCTGGCTTGCAGAATGCTGGCAGTGTGGTATATTCCTCCAGGCAAGAGTTTGGAAGAGCCTTCCCTGGGAAATCTGGACCACCCACAAGAAAAGACTGAAGACACTGCTGTTGGGGATTCTGCAAGAAAATAGCCAGCCAATTTACACTACCATGAAGCCCATCAGTAAAATCCCTCCCCCAAGCCTAGAGAACACCAAAAACAATCTTGAAATTAAAAATATAACAGTAGAAATGAAAAACTCAGTAGAAAGATTGGCAGATAAGATGAAGAAATCTAGCAAGCTGAAGATTAAATAGGAAAGAATAAATAGGAAAGAAAAAACGATAAGAAAATTAGAGAACTATTTAAGAGAACCAATATCTATAAAATAAGAGTTCCAGAAAGAGAAAATAGAAAAAGAAATGAAGTGGAGAAAACCATCAAGAAAATTTACCCCAGAGCTGAAGGATATGAGATTCCAGATTAGAAAAACCCAGCAAGTTCCAAGTTCAACAAATGAAAATAGAGCCATATCATTACATTTCATTGGTAAATTTAGAAAGGGAGGTGAGGAGGATTGTTTCCACAGAGCAAAAGAAAAACAGCTTACATATGAAGGATTAGGAATTTGGATGGTTTTGAACTTCTCAACAGCAACATTGGAAACTAAAAGACATGGAAAATGGCTTCAAAATTCTGAGGAAAAATAATTTCCAACCAATAATTCTAAACCTGGCCAAACTCTCAAGTAAGTGCGAGAATAATGATATTTTCAGACATGTAAAATCCCCAAAAGGTGACGGCTGCAGAGCATAGTGAAGCCAGACTGGAGCAGCCCAGAGGCTCCATGAAAAGGTCTTTTCAAGAAGAGGAAATTAACATTTAGGGTGGAAGAGACTGAGAGCAGATTTACACAACTGGGAAGAGGTTAGCAAAAACCAAGTAGATTATCAGTCTTCAAAGCACAAAGAGATGCATGTTTTATTTCCCTCCTATTCACCCCATTGGTGTGGGAGGAATGGCTGAACTCACAGCAATACCTGACCCTGGGCAGGGCAGCTCGACAGCATCTTATTAATTACAAATACCCCCAGCCCAGAGAAAGAGGGCAATACACACTGCACAGGCCCACACCAAGGTCATGCTCAGGGACAGAGGGAACAACCAGGGGCTGTGGGAGGCAGGCTTTGTAGTATCAAAGGGGTGAGGTGACCCCGGTTCCCATGGGAGGATGTGGTTGGCTTGTTTGAATAAGTCCAAGGGCCGGCAGGAAAATGAAATTTGTTCCTCGGGGATAGGCAAGAACTGCACCTGGTCATCTTGATAAAAATGGTTACTTGGCGAGGGGACCTTATCCATGGGAGCAGAGTGTTGGGGGAAACTTGTGAGGCCTTTTGAGGCCCTCCTGATTTCACCAAATGTCAAGGCAGCACCTAACATTAGGCCTTCATTTTAGTCCTCATACCCAAGTGTTCAGGAAAGGAAAAGTAATTTTAATGTACCAATGGCTTGGCCATGATTAGCATTTACATTTTATAATATATAACTGAATATAGCTTGTAGGAGGATGGAAAGGGACAGAAAATGTGGTGTATGTGTTGGGAGGGAGAGGGTATTGCTGTGTGAAAGAGCGAAACCCTCATGCTTCCTGTGAAAAGTCAGCAGAAGGTGGATGAAAGGGACAAATCAGTCAGTAGCAGCATTAGCATGATATCTAGAAATATAGATGTAAGTGCCAAAAAATTCAGCTCAAAATGGTGCTCTGGGGAAGAGAAAATTATGGATAAGAAGATCAAGGACTACTGTTTTTTCATACCTGTTTGTCTCTTTAAATTGCACTCATGAATAACTCAGAAAAATGTATAAACCTACTTTTTAAAAATTAATGAAGATAAATTTGCTGTTTATGGGAGAGGATGTTGAGAAACTTGTTGTTTGATTCTTTAAAGGTCAGTTCTGGAGACAACCCCAAGGTTGTTGTGGCTGTCATCCCCCGGCTGTTTCACCTTGGGTAGATTACCCAACCTCTCTGAGTCTACACTGCTTCAGCTCTGATGGAGCAATAATAACATCCACCTCATGACACTCTGGTGAAGATTGAATGAGATGATGTAAATAAAGGACTTGGCCCAATGCCTGATATATAGTAAGCACTCAGCTGACAGTAGTGATTATTCATGAGGGTGACTTTGGTTTCTTCAGTGGAGTAGACAATAAAGAATTTTGCTGTAAGGTATGAGTGAGGTGGTGAGTTCAGGAGTTTGAAGAATGAGGTGAAAACCTAGAAGAGCTATGAGAAAAATGGGACTGGAACTGAAAATGACTGCTGTGCAGAAGTGAGGACCCAGCCAAGGTGAGACCAGGAAGGTGCAGCGACTCTGAAACACGCTGTCACCTCAGGCAGCAGTGCTGGTGCACAGGCAGAGAAATTGAGTGTGTGGCTTGATTGGGGACTGGCATTTTGCTGAGCAAAGAGGGAGAGGGTGTTAAAAAATAGTGGCAAGAGAGTGATGGAAGTGACGGACTGTAGAGTTTAGGCTGGAGTTGGAGGCTGGCTAAAGTAGCAGTGACCTGACTGATTGGACCTGGAGGTTTTCCTGCTGCTGAAAAGGATTACAGGCCTGAACTAGAGGAAGAGAAAATCTACTTCAGAAAGGAGATCAGAGAGAGGATGTGGGAGTTTTTTTTATTTCATAGCTCCATGGTATGGAATAAAATATTTGTCTCATTATATTCTCACAACAACCTTAGAGAGAAAGGAGGTAAGCCAAGGAAGGGACGAAAACACCAACCTCCGTTGAATGTTTAATGCGTATTTGGATTGTGTTAGGTCTGTTACATATTAATTTCATTTATTTTTCACGACAGCCTTATGAGGTAGATAATAATGTCCCCATCTTATAAAGAGTAAACTGTAACCCAGAGAAGTTAAATAATTGACTCCAAAGTCAATATACTTTCCATGGCACCCAGCTGACAATGAACTCAGACAGGCTATTGGTACAGCCATGAGCTATGGGATCTTGGGAAAGGTGTTAATTTTTCTGAGGCTCAGTTTCCCAAAACTGAATAAACTGAGTTAGATATTCTTTAAAATACTTCCAGAAATAACACCCTATGCTTCTAAATAACAGTGTCTATGAACATCAATTTTCTCATTTGTCAAATGGAAATAAGAATCTACCTTATCCACCTCAGAGTTGTTATGAAGATCAAATAAGATAATGTATGTAAAAGTGATTTATAAATTAAGTTGCACTGGATGATTGAGAGGTTAAAATATTCAGAAATACAGGGGAAAAATTAAAGTCATGAGAAAGAAAAATAGGGAGACAGAGAGTCACATAATATCCAGTGAACATCTATTCTCCCACCTACTAGTCAGAGACTCTGGATGGGTTATCTAACCTCTCTGTGCCTTGGTTTTCTTATCTGGAAGATGAGGATTAAAACTTGGAATACCTCATAGAGTTGTGAGAATTAAATGAGTTGATTTATAAAAGGTATTTTTTTAAAGCCCCTGGCATAATGGGTGTGCTAAAATATTAACTTAACTATTATCATTATTATTATTACTACTATTATTTTCCAAGTGTGGCATTTCTGTATACATATATATATAAATATATATACATATGCACACACAAATATTAAAAAGACAGACTCCTGGAGGATTAGTAAAAATTCAAATGGGAAGTGTTAGGAGCCTGAAATCAGAATAAAGACTGAGACTGAAAAAAAAAAAAATTGGGACACTTGGTCTGTACCAATTCCAGACTAATAATAGAAATAATAGGCAGTCATCCGTATGTGTGCTTTGTGGAGCTCCATGAAATCTGCTCTGCTCTCCACAGTATGTCAGTCCTACAGAAGTATCACAGTGTCATTCATTCCAGACCTACTATGTGCTAGTGATTATGTAGGCCCTGGAGAGTAAGAGATGAATGAGGCAGGTCCCCGTCCTTAAGCACCTAATAGTGAAAGAATCCGCTCTTTAAACAGACAGCTCCAATACAACACAGAAACTGTAATTTTTTAAAAGGGAGATAGTAATAATTGCTATCATACAGGGGTACTTCAAAAAGTTCATAGAAAGATTCATATCCTTTCATTCTATTTTTTCATGAACTTTTTGAAGTACCCTCATACATGGAGAGCTTACTGTGAGCTGGCTACTGTGCAAGTACTATACATATCTTATCTTATTTATCTACCCAGAAAATGTAGGATTGCAACTCCAGAGTTGGCATTGTTAATACATTACCCTGCCCCTACTCAAAGGACACAGCCAAGAATTAGTTTTAGTAAGCCAACAGGGAACAGCAAGGGCCTGAGCTAGGGAAATTGTAGCAGAATGAAGAGGAGGAGATGGATTCAACTTAATTAGGGAATTAAAATCAGCAGGTTTTGGCAACTGATCAAATGCAATGGACGAGGAGATACTGGAATCAAGAAAAATTTCCAAATAACTCTGGAAAAGGCTTTGCCCAGTGACATAAATCTAGAGAGCACAAACATAAAAATAAATGTTTTTAAAAGTTCTTATTTTAGAATCCCTCAGTCATCAGAGACTGCTGATTTCCTCCCCAGTATCTATTAACCCATCTACTTAACTTATAGAACCTGTACATTACTAGGTGCCAAAGAAAGTTTCCAGCCTTCCTTCCTATTAGGAGTAGCTGATGAGATGTCAGCAGAATGCATTGGATGGGGCTGCTGGAAAGTTCCTTTGTTCCCGTCCCTTCTTTCCTAAACAGACCATGGGTAGGTTGGCTGGAGCTTCAGCAGCTTTTTTATGGACTTGAGGTGACCATGATGACAGGTACTAATTAATAAGGATGGAGAAGGTAAAAATAGAACCAGCCTGGGACAGTGAAGACATCATGGCAGCCCCCACACCAGCTCTGGGCTACCTATATTTGGCTTTTTCTAGACAGAAGATGAACCACTTCCTTGCCTAAGCTACTGTTATCTCAGATTTCCATTATCAGCAGCTAACTGCTATTCTTAAATGATATGCCTTCCCTCCCAACAAACACCGAACCCTCATTCTGTCCACCACTCCATGTCTCCCGTCATGGTGGGGAGCTACACGGTGGACCCAGGGCCATCGCTCTTGGCAATCAAGCAGACCTCGATGTCAGAAACTCTAACT
>NW_007727619.1:334794-336449 GCF_000696425.1 Galeopterus variegatus | reverse complement strand
GGTGGACCCAGGGCCATCGCTCTTGGCAATCAAGCAGACCTCGATGTCAGAAACTCTAACTCAGAGGCAAAGAGATTTTCCTCTTTCCTCTTTAGCCTTCCCATCTCTAACCCTCTCTCTCTCTTATCTAAAAATCTGTTTTAAGATTTACAAGCTCTGCTCCCAATCCATTTTCCCTTTCACGTGACCATGTGGATACCACGGATACCAGAAGGGGAGCAGGGTTGCGTGAGAGAAGATGAAGAATTCAGTTTGGAGAAAGTGTGGGTTTAAGATGACTTGAGGACAGCCTGGTGAAAATATCCACAATAAAGCTCAGGACAAAGGTGTTGGCTGGAGGGTAGGTGGGTGTTTGGGACCATGAACATGGATAGGGTCACTAGGGAGAGTATGTAGAGGGACGGATGAAAGGACCATGGAGGGCACCAACCTACAGCATGCGGCAGAGGAGCCCTAAAAGGTGACAGAGAATGCCCAGCTTAGCAAATGAATGAAAACGAGGGAAGAAACGCGTCATGTAGAGTGAGAGTCAAAGTCATCGAGAGAGAGATCCCCATAGAGAAGACTTCCTTAGAAGTTATCCCACCCAACCCCATCCCCAAACTTATTTTAAATGCATGAGGGACAATGTGTGATGCTAACTCACGTGAAGGTTGTTCTGATTCATGGGCATCGTCCCTCAAATCAAGGGAAGGGAAGTGAGAAGCTATGGAAACCAGAAGACAAGGGGAGAGGGAAGGAGTGACAGGAGGGTGAGGAGGTAGCAGTGACGTGAGAAACATTCTCTTCTTTCTACTTTCCACCCTAACTGCGAGGCAACGTGAATCTCATCCTCTCAGCAGATCACCAGTTCCACCAGGTTCTGAGCAGGTGCGCCCTGTTTGCCACTTTTCAGGAGTCTGTGATGTTGCAGCAGAAAGCCACTCTTTGCCACTTCTAAAGCCAAGGGTTCACTCACCAGCACTGTTAAATTAAAAGGGTGAGAAAAGCAGATTAAAGCACAAGACAGAGGGTATCTGAGGCTGGCCACAGATGACTATTTTAAAAGACATATCTGGGAGAGGGCAGGGAAAAAAGTCATATCTGGTTCTTAAATTTGTAACACAATGTGCATTTAACTTGAACGGACATTCACACAAGATCGTACATTTGATAGAATTTGATAGAGCTACTAGTCCCATAATTTGGTTTCAGAAGCCTGAGTCAGTAAACAATTTGGACTCTTTGAAAACATATATTATTTAAATTGTAATTTAAATTTAATTATAATTTAAGAATATTTTCATATCCTTTACTAAAACCACTTCGTTAGAGAGGAAATGCAGCCATGTGTAAAACCAGTGACTGCCCATTTTTCCAACAAAATGTGCATTAGAAATACTCAATTTGTCAGGTGCTTGCTAGTTAATGCAACATCAAGATATTCTGGTGACAAATTATTTTAATCACTAAAATCCTGTTTTGAATCAGATGGAATATGTGTTGACTGCCCCAGAGTTCTATTTGTCTATGTATTTTTTCAATTTTTCTCCTAAGAGAACTAAAGTTGTTTCTGTGAGAAGCTCCACGCCGAATGACTAAGATAAAAAATCCAATAAACTATCCATCTGGTAAGTGTCACGTTGGGCTTTACTAATATACAGCATTAAATGCAA
>NW_007727619.1:331747-333060 GCF_000696425.1 Galeopterus variegatus | reverse complement strand
CTTAGCAATGCTCAGCTAATAGAGTTGAGGAGGAGTCAGCTGCATTCCGTTCGCCCTCACACATCACCAGCCAAATATCCAGCTGAGCTCAGAGCCCACAGATTATTGGTAACGATGCTTAAGGCAAAAATGGTTTGGGCATAGCACTCTGAGCTTCTAATTTGGCAGTTATAGCAATCTTGTTGTGACTTGTAAACTTTGCACTTAATATGCTGGGCATTTAATATATAAATTATGGGTAGGGCTGAATGCATGTTGTAGATTTAATGCCTTGAATTGTGTCTGGTCTATAATTAAAAACAAACATTCCTAAATTTCCAGTCAAAAGAAAAGGAAAACTTACTCTTCCCTTGAATCCAGGTGAAGAACTCTTTTTATAGTGTTTTATGGATTTTTTTATTGTTTTAGTTATAGCATCTGCACTGTTTGTCTTATGAGTATCCACCGTGTGAGACAGAAACTTCTACTAACATTGAAGCTTAACATATGCCCAACTCTTGCCTCCTCGAACTCCCTGGCAGCTGGAATGTGGACACACTANATAAACTATCCATCTGGTAAGTGTCACGTTGGGCTTTACTAATATACAGCATTAAATGCAAGGAGGTCTCATACATTCCGCCACCTCTAAGATGCATGGAATGTTTATTGAAGGCCTAGCAATTGTGTTCTAACAACTGTGTCTAGTTTTAAAGATTCATTTTCCAACACTCAGATCCTTGATCATTACAATTGCATTCCATGTCTCTGAAGAGTGGCAGATTCATAATAGAACAGGGGAAGAGTATCTAGAGGCATGCTCTAAAAAACAATGGAAGAAAGCCCAGAAACAATGTCCTTTTCATGCTGCTTACTAAGCCGAACTGCTGTGTAATCAGGAGCACAGCAAACCTGGAAGAGGAATTGAAAAATGGACTTGATACCTAGACACAAAAAAGGCCGTGAAAGAAAGCTGGTTTGTCAGATGGGATTTTTCTTTCCCATCTAGAGAACATTTATAATTTTTCCTTGTCCAGATAACACAAAGGTCTCTGCACCTCTTCATACATATATTTTCCGTTTTGAAGAAAATTACTTCATCCTTTAGAATTTCATCCTTTATGTTGTAAATCACAGTGACTGAAGAGGAGTCCTGATCCTCTTTGCATGCTGAGACTGGATTTTATCAGGAAATGTTTCATCACATTCTTTTCCTGTCATTAGAGTCAATTACCATGTATATTTATGCATTCCTTTGTACAAAAGTGCGGTGTGGGTCTGAAAAGAGCCTGTACAAAAGGGCATTTTTAATTGGACAGCCCATGGTCTCCTGA
>NW_007727619.1:329817-330395 GCF_000696425.1 Galeopterus variegatus | reverse complement strand
TTAACATATGCCCAACTCTTGCCTCCTCGAACTCCCTGGCAGCTGGAATGTGGACACACTATGGGCCCCCCCAGTCAAATAGACTCACTCCCTTACTTTGAGGCAGCTACTGATGACATGAAGGAACAAGGACCATGCAGAATCCACTGGGTGGGGCGGAAAGGGGCAAATAGTTGCTGCGGTTACATTTGGTTTCAAAGGCTGCAGTTTTGCGCAGTGTCCTATGTTGGGCCTATCAGCAATGCAAGCCATAGCATCTGTGCCCAGCAGTGGCGGTTGTGAGGTTTTTACTATTGGGAGGAAAACCTTCTCTACCAACTGAGTTCAAGTGATTGGGGGCCTGCGAATGAAGTGACAATAGCTAGATGAACTGGAAAAAAATGTATTCCACATGCTGGAGTAGAAAGAGTAGCTCCCAGAACTTCTAAGGGTAAAGGTATAGAGAGTGGTTTAATTAAGGGAATGGGGCGAGGTTTAAGGCATCAAAAGACAGAAGGTTCTGATGAGGCTTGTTTACACAATCTTTTTGGAATATTCTAGTTTCCAAGGCTAGTGCCTTCCTGATTAGAGACCTGTTT
>NW_007727619.1:317151-329451 GCF_000696425.1 Galeopterus variegatus | reverse complement strand
TAGTTTCCAAGGCTAGTGCCTTCCTGATTAGAGACCTGTTTGAGGGGTGGTGTTGACTCTCTTAAAATTCTGTTCTAGTCAGATAAGGGAAGTTTGAATAAGATTGCTTTCTGCACCTTCTGTAGCTCAGATGTTTCCACTTTGAAGTAATCTCTACACCTATTTGGTAGGTTGTTGGTCTTTACACCATACCCATCGTGAAGTTTGACTTGGTGCACTCTTAGCTGCACAGTTTTCAAACCTACAGGCTCCCCTGTAAATTCTGTAAGTTCTTGAAATATTTACACATATGTACATTGACTATATAAATTATTTCTTTGCTTTTAGTAGCATGTATCTATGAAGGCAATGACTGCATTTAAAGGCAAATTGAAGGGAAATGATGACAATTTAGAAGCATTCCCACTATAATCAGAACCAAAGCAAGAATTGCAACTATGATTGCTTGTATTCAACTTTATACTAGAAGTCCTAGATAATGTCCTAGACAAAGACATTTTAAGAGATAAAATATTATTAGCTTAAGAGATAAAATAATCAGAAATGAGGAGACAAAAGCATCTATTAATTGCAGACAAATTTTACTATATATAAAAAATTCAAACTGGAGAAATTATTTAAATAAGATAAATCAGCAAAGTTGCTAGATACAAGATCAGAATTTTAAAAATCAATACAGTTCCTGTATAACAGTGTTAGGAAAATATAGGAAAATGGTCAGGGCTCCTCAGATGTTCAGAATCTTGCTGAGCATTTGATGTAAATATGCACGTGCACCCAATTGTTCCTTGGCTATTGACTAATGTAGTTGTGCACGTGCACCCAGGTGTCCTGGGTTATGAACTTAAGTATAAAGGATGAGTGGCTCTGATCCACAGGGCCCCCCATCCCCAGGATGCCCCAGGATGCCCCGACAGGCCACCACCACTGCTGCTTCAGCTGCTACTGCTGCTATAAGCTGCTGATGTTACTGCTGAGGACTGAGCTTATGTCATCTGCCAGTGGCTCCTGGGATCTTTACCAATTATCTAGCATGGACATGCATGTGAGGGGTCTGGTGACCCAGCCTGTACAGTGGGTTTGTAGGGTCTGTGGTCCCTAACCCCTAGCCCTAACAATGCAAATGGGAACTTAAAATAACTATAATAATGAAACATTTTGGCTTTAGTTATGATTTGCCTAGCCATACAACTAGCAAAACTATTGCCTCAACCTGACAACCAGAGTAGTCGCATAGCTTTACCAACAGCTAGAAAATGTAATAGAGAAAAACATTTCACTCCAAATTATATTTTATAAAAGTTATATCAGAAATAAATCTAATAAAAAACATAAAAGCACTTTATAGAAAAAAATTATACACTGAAGGACATAAAAGAAGATATAAAGTACTTATGAAAGTGCAGAAAGAGAAAAATTTCAGACAGTTTTGAAGAACAAGATAGAAGATCAGTTCTATGAAACATTGATATATCTAATAAAAAACATAAAAGCACTTTATAGAAAAAAATTATACACTGAAGGACATAAAAGAAGATATAAAGTACTTATGAAAGTGCAGAAAGAAAAATTTCAGACAGTTTTGAAGAACAAGATAGAAGATCAGTTCTATGAAACATTGATATTTATTATACGGTATTAAGATAGTGTTATATTGGTGAAAAGATGAACAAATAGGCAAGTAAAATAATTGAGAGCCAGAAATAGAATTAGGTAGACAGACAGACAGATACCCTAATTGAAAATAGTTGAAAATCACTGGGAAGAAAAACTGTACTATTCAATATAAGATGCTGGTGCAATTGTTTATACATGTGCAAAATGGTTTACATGAATAATACAAAATTAAATCCTTATAACTCCAGGAAAAGTCAAATTTAAATTCTTCAGAAGGAAATGTAGAAGAATATTCCTGTAACATTGTTTAGAAAAGAGTTTTAAAACATGCACAACAAAGCCCACACAATAAAGAAAAAGATGGATAAATTTGACTACATTATGCTTAATGCGTTCTGCAATGCAAAAGACACAATATAAAATAAAAATCCACACACTGTAAGATGATTTTTTCAACACAAAAAAGTAACAAAAGATTAGTAATCATACTATATAAAGGACTCCTACAAGTCAATAAGAAAAAGGCAAATACTTAGAAAAAACAGACAAGAGATATAAACAGGTAATTGAAAAAAATAACATTGAAGTGAATAAACATGTGAATAGATACTCAGCTTCACTGATAATCAGGAAAATGAAAATTAGTACAAAGAAATGAGATACCACTTCACACCCATCAGGTTGGCAATGTTTAAAGTTTACATTGCAAAATGTTGACAAGCTTGTTGATCAGAGGAACTGAGAGGAAGGCAAATTGATAGAAATACTTCAACAGTGCCTAATAAAATGGAAGGTGTTGAAACTTCATAATTCAGCAATCTGAGAAATTTTTACAGATGTGTATAAGGAAAAAGTTCACAAGTCTTCACTGCAGCAACTTTTGTAATCATTAAAATTGAAAAAAGCACTTAAATTCCCAGCAAAGAAAAATCAATAAAAATTTATGATAATTAACATAATGGAATATTCTACAGCAATAAAAAGGAATAAAATAGAGCTGCATATATTAACATGGATAAATCTCAAAAACAAAGCAAATTTTAAAATAGAATATTGGTAAATTGATGCATACAACATAATACTATATATATGCACTACATAAAAATTATAAAGAACATGCAAAATAATACTATATATTGTTTACAAATCCATGTATACGTAACAAAAGCTTAAAATCATGCATTGGAGTGAAGAACCTCAACTTCTTAATAGTCAGAATAAAGAAAAACAATTAGAAAAAGGTACATAAGGCATTTACCTGTACCAGTGATGCTCTAATTCTTTAAATTAAAAAATTATCAAAAGCAAAAATTCAAATCTTATGGGAAAAAATATGACTAAAACAAAAATAAAAGAATACTAAAAGTACACTGCAGGCTTTCAGCATTTGTGTGAGTTGACAGACGGACTTATTATTCTAGATAGTCCAAAATATCTAGGAAATTTAAGTTTCAAATCTTGAAAGTAATGAATTTGCATCTTAAGAATTCTTCAGCTTGATTTTCATGAGACTTTTAAAAAATATATCTTGTTTTTCAGAGGGTTCCACATTATCAGAGGGTTCCACATTACGCAAGAACACAATTAAAAACTTGGTGGTTGATTTCAGACTAGAATTCCACTACTCTTAGAAGAAGCTCTTCTCACACAAAAAGCGTTCTCAGACATTCTCAACACAGTCATTCAGATAGTGGTATGAGCCATACTTAGATGCTACGAAAACACATTCAGAAAACTAAGCAAGAGAAATCATGTCATTTTGCAAAGTCAGCACAGTACTGAGACATGAAAATCACAATAGCAGAACCACACTTAAGATTTTTGTTGCTAATATACCTGTCTCTACATTCTGCTGCCTAATAACAAACTCTCAGATCATATACTAAAAACACAATTACAATAATAATATTAATAATAACCCAGCACATCTATCAGGATTCTCTCAGACACTGAATAGCAATACAATACAATCAGCCGACATACAAGCAAATCTACAAAACAATCTATAAATATTTTACCCAAACTTGACAATAAGAAGTTAAACCCACTACAAATGAGGATCCAAAAATTTGAAAGCATTTTATATCTATTACCAGCAAGCAATTTTCGAGATAAAATAGAAAGACAAGCTAATCAGTAATGAGATCTTAGATTGAGTGAGTCATCAATATTGAGATCAGATTCCTGTGGTTCAATTCTCCCGGTTCTGGAAGGCAAAAAGAGAGATGAAATAAAATTTTCTAAGCATCTCTGGAGCTGTGGCTGACACTCTGGAGGGAAATTAAATACATTCCCATGCAGCATAGATGAGTATAGTTTGTGAAATGCAAAGAAATAATAGCAGATAAGCCAACAGGCCGCATAGTAATAAGACATTTTGAGAAAATAAATGTGAAATAATCCATAAAAGAAAAAACTAAGCTAGTAACAGGCTGTTCACAGCAAATACAACTACCAGGGAAAGGATCGTCCGTCAAGAGCCTGTCTGCATGCATTTGGTATTTCAGCCACACATTAATGACACAGCCATTTTAGCTTTAAAACCAAATTATAATGCTCAAGCATTCGTATACCACACTAATGTACCACACACCTAGTGTAATATACAATCTTTCAGAGGTGCAATGGGAAACTGCCAAGTTTCCTTAGTTTGCTTAAGTCAACTAAGATCAGGCAAATTGTAACCCAAGGAGCAAGCAGTACCAAGACAATCCTCAAAACATAGTTCATCAGATTTGTTGCTGTCATCTTTTAATATGCAATTTGTTCTCCTAGACACTTAAATATACAAATTCTTAACACTTTCATTTGTATGTTTTCCTCCTAGCTGAGGCAGAATTTTGCCCTGAAGAAATGAGAGTTTGAGGGACGGATTTAGGCTACAGAGAACAGAGAGTATATTCCCAACAAAACTAATTTCATAGAGCATGCAACATTGCAATCATTGAACCAGACTATATTTTGATTCAGAAAATACAGAGGTAATAAATTCAGAGCCTTAGGGAGGATGGAACTGATCATCCTCAGATGACTGATGTCACAGTTAACACTTTGGGCAGACAGAGGCACTTTAAAAATTAGAAAGTAGGAAGGCTGCAGGGTAATTTTAAATTCTTGCAGACACATTGCCTTGCTGAAAGCCATTAAAAAGCATCTCATCATGATAGACTCCCTCTTGCTTACTCTGTTACCCTCCACTCTGCTTTCTTTAAAGTTCCTCAAATGCATCAAACTTCTTCCCCACTTAGGGTCTCTGCACATCCTATTCCCTTTGTCTACAATTATCTCCATCTAAATTTTCAAATGGCCGACTCCTTGCATTTAGTCTCAGCTCAGCATCACTGTTGCAGTGAACCCTTTTCTGACCACTCATTCTAAAATAATTCATCATGTCACTCACCATCACATCATTCCAATTGTTTTCTTCGTAGCATGCATAGCTATATGATAGTATCTTGTTTACAAATTTATTTTTATCTTTGATCCCTAAGAAGTAAGCTGCTGAAAAGTAGTATTTTTCCTACAACAGTGTCCAGAACTGTGCCAAGCATATCATAGGTTCTGAACACTTACGTAATGAATGAATAAATTAATAAATGAATGTTCAAACTTTAGCACGAGACTTTCTAAACATAATTTTAGAAAAAACACCACTGTCCAATATAAAAAGAGTAGTTTACATAGTGGGAAAAAACCATGCCATGTGGCATTCTTCTTTATTACTCTTATACCCAGAAGGATCTTAGCAATATGTCCAGTCAGTATGAATTTGAAAAGAGAAAAAAGAAAATTAACAATAGTAATAATAATAACTAAATCAGTCAGGGTTCAATGAAAGTAACAGAAATCATTATAGGTATGTTAAGCAGAAAGGCATTTAATACTAGGTATTAGGTGCTCAAAAATCATCAAAAACAATTGAATGATTCAAAATTGGGCTTCCAGCAATGGCACTCAAAATATTGCAGACTCGAGGAACTATTGTAGAAGAACTAATACTTTTATCAAAATCTGGAGAAAGGGGAAGCAGAAGACTGGCAAGCATGTATGAGTTCAAAAACACACTACCAAAACTGTAATCCGGAAATCAGGAAGTTACACCTGGCGCTTGCATGCTGGCTTGCGTAGTTCAGGGTCACCTCTGATGTGCGTGTCTTTTAACACCTACAAGTTGGGAAATCATATATAGTATCCACTTTGTATATCCACAATAACGCTGTTTTAACAAAACCAACAAAACATCAATGGCATGCAACAATAAACATTACATTTTACTCTCTCTGTGGTTAATTCTATTCATCGTGGCTGGTTGGGCAGTCAGCTACTGGATTGGCTGGAGACTAGCCTGATCTGTGATGGCTGAGACGACTCTTCCATTTCATGTGGCCGGTGCAGGGAGGGTTCCAAGAGCAAAAGCAGAAACGTGCAAGTCTCCTTGAGGCCTAGGTTTGGAACTGGCATATCATCATTCCATGACATTCTACTAACTGAAATAAGTCATGCAGCCAGGACAGAATCAAAGGGTGGAAAATAGACTCTATCCCTTCCTGTGAAGTGCTGTAAAGTCACGTTGGGAAAGGAGGATAGATTCATTAGAGCCATCAATGCAATCAGTTCACCACAGGCACTGGAATTCTGCTGCAGAAAAGAATTCATGTCTCTCCAAACCCATTTGCCATCAGAATATGGCCAACAGCAACTGAGAAGATGGTTTTTCCTTCTGCCTTCCAAATCTTGCATTGATTTTATCTAATTCACATAAACCTATTTTGCATCTAGAAACTTAGGTTCTAGATAGTTTAGAAAATCCAGTTTTTGTCTTTCAAGTCTCTGCAGCATAGGAAGACTCACTAGAAGAAGGTGAGAAAGACCCTAAGTGAAAATCGACCATGTCTGACATAATATCTAACATTTGTTAAATACTTACTCGGTGCTGGACAACATATTAAGCAATTTCCACACTTCATCTCTTTACAGCAAAGTTCTCTTTTTCTACTCATCTCCCTGACCCTTTCCTTTACTCTTTGGAAGAATTACAGACTTGTCTTCCATTCATGAACATTTCTGGTCTCACAGTCACTGGCCCAGAAAGTCAGTACCAGTCTTAAAAATATTTGAAACAGCACGTAAGTTCAGACCTGCAGGGTTTGTGCTCAGTCTTGCAACCATTCTTCTTCCACTTTGTGTAGTTCTGAAAGTACCCAGGAGCATCCCTTCAGGCCTTTAGAGTAATCCCCCTTCGTAAGTATGCAGGGAGGGTGAAAATTAGTCTGATTCTCTCTGATCTGTCATACCATCAGCTTGTTGACCAAATCAGCAAACTGCCCAGAATTCCAGGAGCAACTGAAAATGTGCATCTAACATGAATTAGCTTGAGCAAAGAGACTTCTTGGTAACATGCCTGGAACTGTTGGTGCCATGATATTTGCCTTTTTTGTTGAAAGGAGATGCTCACCACAGCACCCTTCACAGTGAGCTGCCAAGCCAGCTTGCCTGACACTGTTTGATATCCTAATCCTTGTGGTTTCACTCTCTTGGCAGATTAGTCCTGACTCTAAAACAAATAACTTCCCCATCTACTCATTATTATTCCTTTGTCTTTTCCTGAGAAACGCATTTATCTTTTCTATTTCCAAGTAGGACGTACTCTTTCTCCATATCCCTTTCCTTAGTCACATAAACTATCTAATTGATTGAAATAATTATTGTAAGCCTAATTTATGCTCATAAAGCAATTTATGTTTTCCTGACCTTTCTACTATGAGTTTAAAGCATTAGTGCTTATGGGAAAATGTTAGATTCCTCAATATTTTCTTTGATTTATACTTGAACACCAAAAAGCTACTTAACATTATACTTGAGAAATCACAAAGGCTAGTCTCTAAGCAAGGCATTTTAGGCAACTCTAGTTTTATATTAACTCTATACAAGTACCTGCATCATCTTTAATCAAGAAGAATTCATAAAATAATAGTTATTTTGAGCTGGATTTTAGAAATTCTCCAAGTAATTATTTTCAGATCATAGTCTTAGAAGTACAAAGAATTCTGCAGAAGTATGACAGATAATACTAAGAAGGAAAAGGAATTATAAGGCTAGGCGCTCAGCCCCTCTACCACTTCCCAGCACACACACGCACAAACACACTCTATCTCCCACTTCAAATAGAGTCGCCCTGCTGTTACTGGACTTCTGCCTATAACATCTGTATTAATGGTTCACCTGCTATAAACAACAGCATAAAATTTGGATGCTATTGTGGTTCTCTCATTGTTCTGCACAGATAAAAAAAGAGATAAGTGAGTTAAATGACTCAACCAAGGCATTGGTTTCTTGTCTCCTGATCAAGTAACTTCTCCATTCATCTTACTTTCTTCTTGTATTCTTCTTACATGTTTATGAAATAAAATACGGTCATTAAGGAGTTTTTTTTTTAATTTATAATTATTTAAATTTTGTATTTAATTACTGTTAAATATTTAATTTACAATTATTGCTATAAATAGAGACAGTTTTAGTTTTACATCATAACTCTTTGTCACTTTGTCACTTCGCCTGAGCACCTAAAACTATCAATATAAACTGCTAAAAAGGTGTATGTATATACCCTAATGTTGATCTCACCAAAAGTGCAATGTATTTCTCTCGTTTTCTATACAGATCAAAGAACTGTCAAATACAGGACAAAAAAAATGATATGCAAAAATGGCAAGGTTTCATTCTACTTTTCAAAACAATTTGCCATGCTTCTTTGGCCATTGTATTATCCATATGCTCCTCAAGTCAGTTAATAAAATATATTTGACAGTCAAGGTTAAATATTCAAAAAGTATTTATAGTATGCCCAGCACTCAAAAGGCTTTTTTGGAGCTACAAAGGATAGCACCAACAAAGGATTAGAAATTCTACCATTATATCTAAAAAGATAGGTTTAGCATATGTAAATAATGTTAAAATTATGTTTTCCTTGACAATTTAATGCAAAATACTTGCACTATGGAGCAGAGATGGCTCTGAAGTTCCCCAAGGAGGTGATTGGTTTCTCGGGACTATCATTTTAGTCAGGTCTCCACTGTGACTGCAGATAAATTATTCTGTTCTGCTTTCTTCTTCATATAGAGAGCAATATTGACTAAACTCATAAGATTTCTGTGAACAAAAACTATTATAAATGATAGTAGGAATCTTTATAAAATAAGATTCAAGAAGTCCTATTTAACTATGAAATTTGAATCATGGTCACTATAATTACAATTATATTTATTGATGTTTATGACCAAATAAAGAGACAGTATTTAAGAAAAAGCAAGAATAAAACATATATCATCTACGGAAGTCCTATTTAACTATGAAATTTGAATCATGGTCACTATAATTACAATTATATTTATTGATGGTTATGACCAAATAAAGAGACAGTATTTAAGAAAAAGCAAGAATAAAACATATATCATCTACGTTGGAGAATGGATTTTCCAGAATAAGCAGTATGTATATGTACACACTCACATATGTATGTGTACATATATATTTATATACACACACATGGCTTTGTAAAAAGATGACCATTGGTTTCAAACTTGGTTCCACCACTTACCAGCTATATGACCTTAATCAAGTCATTGAACCTCCCTCAGCATCATTTTTTTTAACGAAGCTTATAAAAATTGCTCAATTGTTGTAAGGGTTAAATAAAACTAGATGAGAACTTTTATATAATGTAATTGGCTCATAGTAAACACCCTGCTTTCCTACACATATCAAAAAAAAGGTAATATATGTTAGTAAAGTTTCAGATCTTATAGAAGAGCTTGCTCTTTAACTACAGCAAGCTTAGCTCTTAGAGACATGGTGATAGTTTGATACAAAACTTGACTTTAATATAATTGCTTTTCCACTATGTGTTTTTGCTTAGCACAAACTCATAAAAATGCATTGAGAGAAAATCAAGCATAACAACTTACTTGTAGACAGATCTGCTCCAAGAAGACCATGTTTGAACAGACTGCAATTATTAATACACATTTGTAATATTATGAATAAAGGAATCTGATGACATAAAGAATTTCCTATGAACCAAAGTTAAAGAGAGGATTACTACAGTTTGTAATTTTTTAATGTTGTTCTTGTTACTATTGACTATTAAAATAGAAAAGCCTTTCATCTAATATCCTCTCCATCCTCCTGGTCAATGCTCATCTCTTCTTCTTCAGTCTGGTCTCTCTTGGTAGGCAGTGATCTGTTTCTTCCCTTGCTAAATTTTGCTGCTCTCATATCTGTGTGTTCAAACTATTTTGACATTTAAAACCTTCACTTATAAAAGGCCATCAAATCATCACAAAGAAACNAGATTTCTGTGAACAAAAACTATTATAAATGATAGTAGGAATCTTTATAAAATAAGATTCAAAGAAGTCCTATTTAACTATGAAATTTGAATCATGGTCACTATAATTACAATTATATTTATTGATGTTTATGACCAAATAAAGAGACAGTATTTAAGAAAAAGCAAGAATAAAACATATATCATCTACGTTGGAGAATGGATTTTCCAGAATAAGCAGTATGTATATGTACACACTCACATATGTATGTGTACATATATATTTATATACACACACATGGCTTTGTAAAAAGATGACCATTGGTTTCAAACTTGGTTCCACCACTTACCAGCTATATGACCTTAATCAAGTCATTGAACCTCCCTCAGCATCATTTTTTTTAACGAAGCTTATAAAAATTGCTCAATTGTTGTAAGGGTTAAATAAAACTAGATGAGAACTTTTATATAATGTAATTGGCTCATAGTAAACACCCTGCTTTCCTACACATATCAAAAAAAAGGTAATATATGTTAGTAAAGTTTCAGATCTTATAGAAGAGCTTGCTCTTTAACTACAGCAAGCTTAGCTCTTAGAGACATGGTGATAGTTTGATACAAAACTTGACTTTAATATAATTGCTTTTCCACTATGTGTTTTTGCTTAGCACAAACTCATAAAAATGCATTGAGAGAAAATCAAGCATAACAACTTACTTGTAGACAGATCTGCTCCAAGAAGACCATGTTTGAACAGACTGCAATTATTAATACACATTTGTAATATTATGAATAAAGGAATCTGATGACATAAAGAATTTCCTATGAACCAAAGTTAAAGAGAGGATTACTACAGTTTGTAATTTTTTAATGTTGTTCTTGTTACTATTGACTATTAAAATAGAAAAGCCTTTCATCTAATATCCTCTCCATCCTCCTGGTCAATGCTCATCTCTTCTTCAGTCTGGTCTCTCTTGGTAGGCAGTGATCTGTTTCTTCCCTTGCTAAATTTTGCTGCTCTCATTTCTGTGTGTTTAAACTATTTTGACATTTAAAACCTTCACTTATAAAAGGCCATCAAATCATCACAAAGAAACTTTAGGGCTGAGTAGAATTAATAAATTTAACCAGGAATAATGAAATCATTCATTTGATTTGAATGAATGTTTAAGGTTTAGAACCCTCTGTCATTAAAATCCTATAGGCAGACCAGAGTGGAAAATACTACTCACAGGAGGGCTGAAGGACCCAGAGTCTGATCTGCCTGTTCCCACCTCATCCATCTCCTTCACCATCAGTGTCACCACCAAGACTGCCCCAGAGAGCTCCATAGAGCACTGTAGAAATGGTTTCTTTATAATCTAACTGAGGGAAAAAAAAATGACTTCTGCTATTGACAATAAAGAGGACTCTGCATAAAAGATAATTTATTGCTGGGCTCACATGAAGTAAGGGAAACCTCTAAGAGCCTCCCCAAACCCCTCAAAGTGAAACGAAACTGGAGCATTCAGTGGTGGGCAAAGAGAGAGGCAGTGGTAATCTGAGGGCAGGTGCCAATTCCATCTCTGCAGCCCGGAGGCTGAGCCGTGGGCTTGTAGCAAGGTAGGAAACCTGAACCCAAGACTGATGAAACTATGGAAGTTATCAGGGGTTTAGTTTATACAAGGGGTCTTCCAAAAGTTCATGGAAATATTCATATTATCTTATAATTCTATTTTTCCACAAACTTTTTGAAGAACCCTCATATTTAACTGAGGAAAAGAGAGTAAGGGGAATAAAAACATATATCTTGTACATTTTGATAATATGTTATCCAGAAAATTCAGAATATATAGTGTCCTCTGAATCCGAGCAGGAGCAAACACAAATCCTCTCTGAAGAAAAGCAACCTCAGTATAGGCTTCCAGGTTTCCCAGGATTAAAATCAAGCAGTATGAGTTTAAAATCAAAGATCAACAAACACACATGGAAACATAATAACCTTGAAATCAACAGATGCAATAAATTTAGACCCTCAAATTTTTCAGGTATTGGATGATTATAATTAGAATTTTTTTTTTAATTTGTGGGAATCATATGAACAAGACCAAAATTGCTAGTTGTATTGGAAAAGGACCCCAAAAAAGAGTTTTAGAAATAAAAAATAAAACATCAAAGCTCAAATGATGTATTGAAGAGTAGATAGACATAAATATATTGAGATCAGTAGATTAGGGGTGGAAAATCTTCCGAATTAACAAGAATGCAAAAAAGTGTGTTACAGAGATGGAAGACATAAAAAGAGGTTAAGTTGTAAGGATAGAATGAGAAGGTTTATACACATCTAATTGGATGAAATGAATGAAGGACTAGAGAGA
>NW_007727619.1:308207-316400 GCF_000696425.1 Galeopterus variegatus | reverse complement strand
AAATACTGATTGATTACATAGAAAAAATTAAATCTACAACTGACATCTCATCAGAAAAACAATGCAAACCAGAGGTAATGGCTTAACACACACAGAGAAAAATAATTTCAACCGAGAATTGTGTACCCCCCCAAATTTACTTTTTAAAAACAAATAATAATATCAATAATAAAAACAACCTAATTAAAAGTAAGAAAAAGGGATGAATAGGCAACTCACAAAAGAGAATATCCAAATAATTAATAAGAATACAAAAAGATGTTCAATAATCCTTAGTTATCAGGAGAATACAAATTAAAAACCACACAGGAGTTTCACTACATCCCTATCTCTCCAGTTGGACTATCATCAAAAAGAGAATAACAAATGCTGTCAAGGATGTGGAGAAATGGGAACCTCCTACACTGTTGGTGGGACTGTAAAATGGTACAGCCATTATAGAAAATAGTACAGAGGTTCCTCAAACAGCTACAAATAGAACTGCCATGTGACCCAGCAATCCCACTGTTGGGTATATAACCAAAGGAATGGAAATCACGATGTTGAAGGGACACCTGTACTCCCATGTTTATTGCAGTTCTATTTACAATAGCTAAAAGTTGAAACCAACCCAAGTGCCCATCATCAGATGAGTGGATAAGGAAAATGTGGTATATTTATACAATGGAATACTACTCTGCCGTAAAAAAGAATGAAATACTACCATTCACAGTAACATGTATGAACTTAGAGAAAATTATGTTAAGTGAAATAGGCCAGGCACAGAAAGGGAAATACTGCATGTCCTCACTTATATTGAGAGCTAAAAAAAATATATATATATATATATATATATAAAATAATCACAATAATACGTTGAACTTCTCAAAAAAAAAGAACCGACTGAGGCTGCTGGGGGTGGGAAAGGGAGAGAAGGCTAAGCCTCCAAGTCATTAGTGAAAGGGATTTTTTTTAAAGGGTGAAGGAGGTGACTTCAACAGTTTGCAGACCTATCTTGGGAAAAAATTGGGGGGGAAGCCCAATGACGAAATTTACTTTCATTCCTGAAGCTTCCTTCCAAAGGCAACCTGCAGATCCCTATTCAGAGGGAGGTCTTAGAAACAGCTTTTCAGTGCATTGACTCCCATCAGATGGTTTCCCAGACAAAAACCAAGAAAGCTTCCAAAAGCATCTCTAAAATGATTGTAAAGTTATAAAGGAGCTAGATTTCTCTGCTGTTTGGGTGAATACTCAACCATCAAGGAAAGCGTCTACTGAGAAAAAAAAAATGTTCCAGTTCATGGCCAATCAGGACAGAAAGAAATTCAGAAGGAAAAAATTAAAATGTCATCTTCCAAAGATGAAATCATGCTGTATCCCTGGGGCTTCAGGAAAATGAAAAGGGCATATAAAATTCTAGGGCAGCCAAGTGTCTGTTGCAAACAATGAGCACAGAGACATACTTTAATGTGCCGGACTTTATCCTACTATCTAAGACTTACAGATTAACTGTGTCATTGTTATTAGTTGCACAATAATACTTTATTCCTGTAAACTCAGTTTTCATACTCTGCAACTCATATGAGTTATATATCTCATATGTGATGATTATATATTCACTTAATAATAACAGAGAAAACATGGTTAATTACTAAAAAGTATTTAACTATAATGATTAAATCCACTATAACATTGGAGAGAGTTTTTGCTTATAGAAAAGGCCTATTAGTAAACATAAAATAACTAACAGTGGAAAAAAGATTTACATAAGCTAACAGCATTGGTATTCAGCTATACTGCTTTTTAAGCTACTGCTAATCATCCATGGTTATGAAGAGTGAAGTCTCATCAGTCTTCCATGTCACATAACTGGATTTGTCAGGGACCCTTTTATTTTCATTAAGCCACGTTCATTCATTCATTCAATAAATACTAGCTCTGTACTATTTGCTAGGCACTGAAGAAATAGAAAGCTCTGCCCTCAAGGAGAATGTAGTTCATTAGAGAAGATAGAGAAACAAACCAAACACTGATTCAAGAAAATCAGTATTTTCACAGCGAACACTGAGTAGCTAAAGAATGTATGTATTGAGGGCAGTTTAAAAGATCTTCCTAAGGTGATACTGATCTGAATTTTGAAAGACATGTGGTGGTTAGCTAGGGAAGAGAATTCTAAGAAAATGGAATAGCATGTGCAAAGGGCCAGGAATGCAAAATAGCACAAATCTAAGTAGCAAGATAGGGCTGATGCACTTGATTGGTGTGGGGGAGGGGCGGGAGCTAGAGGGCCAGGCATTGGCTTCAACAAGAGCTCGGTCTGCCAAGCTCAGACCTCCAATTTAGAACCCATCCATGGAAGGCATGGCGATCCATTAAAGAAGTTAAAGTAAGAAGCTGAAATGCTCCAATTTACTTTTTGAACAATCTCTCTGATGAGGGACTGGAGGATGGTCTGAGTCAGGACAAGTGTAATAGTTAGAGGGTTTTTCAGTGATCCAGGCAAGGCCCAAAGAGGGCTTAAAAGCAGACAGAGGCAGAGGATCTGAAGAGAAGGATTGATAGGAAAGGTATTGAACAGGCAGAATCCACAGAACTTAGGGGCCAACAGGGTCGTTGGAGGTGGAGGAGGGGTAGGCGTTCACATAGTTCATCGAGTTCTGGCTTGACTGTCATTTGTCATGCAGTTGGAGCATTCTGCAAATGGGAGTAGAGAATGATGAAGAAGATGAATTCATCTGGTGATATGTTGACACTGAGGAACATGTGGAACACCGGAGTAAGAAGAAACATTTTGTAGGCAATTAAATATATGGTATTCACACTCAAAAACAAGGCTGGACATAAGATTCTGATGTGTTTGCCTTCACAGGGAGGAGGTGATGTCATGCTTTGGGGTATAGGGAAAACACAGTGACAAGAACCAAGAGCCAAGCATGGCACCATGAAGGTAACATTTCAAGGACCAAGGGAGCATGAACAGCTACAAAAGGCTAAAAGGAGCATCTAGAGAAGAAGAATGAAAACAACAAAGAGCCATGTCAGAGAACCCAAGGACAAAGGAAGAGTGACCATAGCAGGAGGACAAAAAAAGATTAGAAAACTGTTCCTCGGGCTTATTAATGAGAAAGACATTGGCAGCACTAGGGAGCACTTTGGGCGGAGGAATGGGGCAGATTCCTCTTGCTGTTGAGAAGTGGGAGAGAAAGAGTGAGAAGGTGAGGAGATGGAGCCGTGGACAGAGCATGACTTTCTAAAAGCTTGGATAAGGAGTCCAGAAGAGACAGTGGCTAGACGGCCTCCAGGGATGGAGGGAGGGTTCCTGGCCTCGTTTCTGTCCAGCGGGCACAGACCCACAAGTACTGCATTCAGGTGGACAAAGAAACTGTGACTACTTTATTTTCCTATAACTAGTCTAATCTTCCACTGGGCAGAGTGGAATAAACTTAATTATTATTGATGTTCTCTTTCAGCTTACACAGTCTCTTTTGGCCAGTCTCTTTCAAGTCAATGCCCTGCTCCTGTCCAATAACAAATACAATTCCAGTGAG
Source organism: Galeopterus variegatus (assembly GCF_000696425.1). NCBI lineage: Eukaryota > Metazoa > Chordata > Mammalia > Dermoptera > Cynocephalidae > Galeopterus > Galeopterus variegatus. The sequence continues at coordinate 312,873 of NW_007727619.1, read as the reverse complement.
ACTAATGAGACTATTGAGGGGCTAAGTGATGGGAGGCACTTATTCAAGCATTTTGTAAAAATTATCTTAAACTGTCATAACCACCCTATCTCTACTTTTGAAATGAGGAAAATTAGTGACCTCATGAAGGTCAGGCAACTAATAATTGTCAGAAACAGGATTTGAACTTGGGCGGCCTGACTTCAGACCTTGTACTCTTAGCCTCAACACGTGGGTGACATCAAGAAGTTGTCAGTTGGTTAGAGCACAGCCTTATAACACCGAGGTCATGGGTTTGGATCCCCATAATGGCCAGCCACCAAAAAAAAGGAAGTTGTCTGGGTGTGTTGACACCGAGCAAAGTAATTTTCTCAGATGCTTACAGTCCTCCAGTCATCTAATAGTTTGATCTGCTTTCTCAACTGTTGAATAGCAGGGTGTACCAAGTCCCAGCTGGTCATCTGGCACCACGTTGGTCTGCACTACTCAGTTCCACAGTCTAACCCTAGCCTGTGGACACTAAAATCCCCACACACTGTGGCCCATTTGTCCTCTGCTTAGGCACTTTTAGAATCTCTTTGTCTCTCTCCAAAGCACCAAAGAACATCTGGAAGCCCTGCATGCCCCTGCATTTATAATTACTATAAGCCTGATTGCTCTATCTGCTTTAATGAATCACATAACGTCTGTGTGATTATGTGGCTTTATGTGCATAACAAAAAACTGTGCCTTTGCCACATCCTCCTTCAATCACTATGGTACTATTTCTTCTACCACATGCTGAACGTGGCCACTAGCTGCACCGCCCCCCATATGCCTGACATCATGACCCTCCATCTTCCTCTTGTTTCGCTGCTCCTTTTCTCAGGTCAAAAGGGAAATAGTTTTAATTTCTCTGTATTTCCAAACTCTGAGTTCCAACTACACTATGCATATAGTAATCAACCAAATTATTATATGGGAGCTAATGAAATTTAGAAAATGCACTTTCTTTCACCAAAGACTGGCTTTTTAAATTGTTGTCTTGCTGCATGCTTAAGAAATTCAGCTTTGTGAGTAAAGCTGATCAATCATATCTTCGTTCCAGGCACCACTGCCCTCTGATTCCCTGGGGCAATAGGTATCAGGGCTGAGACTTACAGGTGGGAGGCTAGAAGGGAAAATGATATTAAAGGGGAAATTAAAGTGCATTGATTTAATATCTTCAAAATATTACCAAAGATATGTGCCTAGAAACCTTTCTTGCTCCCCTCTCCCTAAAGCTGTTCTTCCTTTTAGTCTGGGAATTCTGTCATGTATTTGGTCCAAGATTTCCCTTCTATAATTTTATTTGAGCCCTTCTTAATTTTTGCAGCCAGAGTGGAGACTCAAGCTTGTCAACATTTTGTGCATCTTGAAAAAAAATATTATTGTAACAAAGTTCTTTTATTTAGGGCCAGAGCTGAGGTGGTTGTCTACTTTAATAAGTCATACGCAAATGAGAAATTTAATACTACATAAGCAAATATTTCCATTACATAAAGAAGACATATTTTCCTTACACGAGTTCAGCTTACAGATTTAGAGAGTAGTAAAAGAACTACTGGTGTTATTTACATCAGTAACACAGATATTCTAGCTTTAAAAGGTGGCATTCATAATTATTATAAGCCTGACTTCACTATCTACTCTAATGAATCACATAATGTATGCTTGATTTACATGGGTCTGTGTGCAGGAAGCCATCAACCAGCATATCTTATTGCTGGTTCTTTTAACATAAGCCAGAAAATCACCCACAAGCTCATACAAATTAACAAAGAAAGCAATAAGACTCTAATAGATTAGCATGAAAGAAACGTGAACAGCCATTTTACACAAGAGAAAAACAACTAATAGATATGTGAGGAAGCTTTTTCATACTGAAAAGCAAACAAAAAGACTGATAACAATCATTAAATTAAGAAAAATGTGGTAAAACCCAATTATGATGAAGTTGAATGAAAGTAGCACACATATGTTGTTGGTCACATTATAAATCAATATAACAGCTTTAGAAAACAATTTGGAAATATACTTTGTGACTATATGATATTCAACACTTAGGCTAAGTAATCCCAATTCTGGAAATTTATCTGAACACAATTATCTCAAATCAATTTGGGTACCAAGATAATAATTTGGAGTTAGCAAATTTTTCTGCAAAGGGCCAGATATAATAAACATCTTGGGCTTTATGGGTCAAATGGTTTCTGTTGCACCAGCTCAACCTCGCTGTTGTGGTATGATAGCACCAATCAATGATACATGAACGAGTGTGTGAGGCTGTGTTCCACTGAAGTTTTATTTACAAAAATAAGAGCTGAACAGAATTTGGTGCATGGGCCAAACCCAGCTTTACAGTGTTGTTTATCAAAGGCAAAGGAGTGGAAAATCTAAATACCTAACAATCAGAAAATACTTTCATAAAATATGATAATCATCTCATGGTTTAGTGGGTAACTGTTAAGATAGCAACAATTATAAAAATTATAGCAGCGTGGGAAATGTTAAGTAAAAAACAGGATCCAAAATTACACATATAGCAAGATTACAACTATATAAAATTCTATCTGTAGAAAAACGTAGGCTGAAAGGAAACATACCAAAAGGGCAAATCATTATTTGCCATTAAGGATGAGATTTTTGAGCTTATTATTTTCATCATTGTTATTAAAAATTTACTTGAGATGTGACACAAACTTTAAACACTCACAGCTGCCTACAGCACATTGCTGTCATCACACAACATCTGCCCTTTGTTAGAAAAAGTGCTAGGAAAGCCAGATGCTTTAGGTACTTCTGCAGTTCTAGGGTGGTCATATGCAGTTCTATAACCATAAAGGAATTCCTAACCTTCATCCATCATCTTGCAATGCAAATTGGCTACGCTGGCCACAGATAATCATATGAAAAGTCGGCATGATTTACACACATCATATGCAGTACTGTCAAACCAACTCAAAGGGCCTATGAAGGTAATGGCAGATTAACATTGTCACCATAGACAATGGTGGCCCATATACAGTATTTTAGATCTAGTGATTATTACCACATGCCAGAAGCCTTTTTAAAACTAAATCTCATATTTATTAGCAATTGAGCATGGCTTGAAATCATAGTCACAAAATCTTATAATGTCATATACTCCTTAATGCTATCTCCTTTGCTTTACAGAACTCACTGTAAACAGATATTGGGAAATTTTAGTATAATTCTTGATTAATCATGACACACTAAAATCATACCCACTGTATAGGGTGGAGGTTAAGAGCATGGATCTGGATTTAGACTGCCTGGGTTGAAATTTCAACTCCTTTATCTACTAGACATATGAACTTAGACAAACTTATTAACCTCTCTGTGCCTCGGTTTCCTCATCTATAAAATGAGTATACCCGCACAACTACCTTGTAGGGTCATTGTAAGGATTAAATAATTACTACATATAAATTGCTGAAAACATAATTTAGTACACTCAGTAATAATGAGTACTTAGTGTGTGTGAATACTCAGTAATAATCTGTCATTATCTTGAATATATTCCATCCATATTTTATTTCAAATCACTGTTGTATATAGAATTTAATCTCACTCCTCTATATTATTTTCTCCTCAGGCAGCACATTCTAATCTGTCATTATCTTGAATATATTCCATCCATATTTTATTTCAAATCACTGTTGTATATATAATTTAATCTCACTCCTCTATATTATTTTCTCCTCAGGCAGCACATTCTTTTTCTTTATTTTAATATATGCTTGGACATATTTGTAGGGTAAAGTATGTTGTTTCAATACATGTATATACTGAACAATGATTCATTTAGGGTAGACAGCATAGATTCGCACCTATTAATCCATCACTTTTCTGCCTCCCTGTAGTGCTCTTGGCTGCTGTCGGAATCCTGCCGACGTCGCCAGTTGTGGTGCTGTTTTAATCCTGTTCGTGATGCCAATTGTAGAGCTACATGACCACGCCAGTTGTTGGGCTCTTTTACCTGCTGGTAATTCTGACCTTACTGGGCCAATTGTCGAGCTAGGGCTGGGTCTGGAGCTCACAGAGCCCACAAGCCTGTTCCAGACTGGGTCACAGACCCTTCACATGCCAGGCTGGGTTCCCAGACCCCTTACACACAGGTCTATGAGCTAGGTAACTGGGTAACTGGCAAACAGGTCCTTGGAAGCCACAGGTTGGAAAGCGTGGCTGCTCTTGTGGTGACTGCCTGAGCAGTAGTCAGCCAGCCTGCTTCACAAACTCTGAAGAACACAAGAATAGCAACAAAACTAAAAAGATACCTTGGTGCACATGCACACTAACTCCACACACACACACACACACACACACACACACACACACCATTTGCTCACAAAGGATGTGCTGAACCACACCCAACCAGACCCAAGGTGAGGGTCCTGACCAAACCATTCTATTTTCCCAATAATGCACCCCTTCACGGTCCTCACCATACAATCTACATGTTCAGAATCTTCCACGACATTCCCTTAGTGAGGATAAATGACCCCTACATTCACACATTATACATTCCATCCCAGTCCCAAAAGTCTTTAGCTTATTGCAGTGCCAACTCAAAAGTCAAAAGTCTCCTCTGAGACCAAAAGCAAAAGTCCTTCCACCCGTGAACTTGTAAAGAGTCAAAAACAAG
>NW_007727619.1:299724-307516 GCF_000696425.1 Galeopterus variegatus | reverse complement strand
CCTCAGGGCCTGTGATGGGTGGGGCACCCTTCCAGACTTCTCAAATGCATTTAGGGCTTTTCTCTCATTGTCCTGGTTTTTAGCATCTGGCTGCCTCAGTGCCAAGACAATGTCTTTAGCCAACAGTTTATCTGCTTCATCCTTGTGTTTTTCTCTGGCTTTTGAATTACCTCAATCAGCTTGAAAATGGTTCAATATCATATCTCACAAATCCTACAGAATTGCAAAAAATGCAATGAAAAAAAACATCATATTTTCTCTGGTAATAATCTTATGTTCATTTTTTTTCTGCAAACACTGTTTACTATCTAAAAGCACTACTGATAATCACCATCCCCACTCAAAAATCAGTTTCCAAGAAACACTGCTAAGAAGACAAAAGCCATCTTGTACTTGTGGAAGGAGCTACCTGGGAGATATCAGGTCTTTTCTAGGTTGTTTCTACTAAGCAGGTAGAAAATTTGTCTTGAGATTTGTGCTGTCAGATAAAAACAAGGATCCAACAAAGCAATATGACAGTGAATGTCATATTTCTTCTTATAAACTACAGTCAGCATTCATATGATTTTCAATAGCTACTGTCAACACCCTACTTTTACTATCCAAGTGTTGCAGATTGAACAAACTCGTAATGTATCAATCATACTCTAAAGACAATTTAGAAGAGTTCTGAAAAGTAAATAATATATATAAATGGGTAATAATGTGCTTACAAGTAGGAAAAATATAAATTATTTACTATGATAAATGGCATCAAATAAAGCACATTTATTAACTAAGCTAACTTAGCTATGTTTACACCTGAAGATATTCCTACATAGGGTACAACAAAGATGTTTTTCAACTTTGTCGATCAATCTTCTGCAGATTTTCATGCTCACCTGATGAATTCAGCAAGACCTCATGATCCACCTAAGAGAATTGATCACCAGATTATAGTTTAGAAGAATAGCTTAATTGGAAAGTCAATATAAAGAAATGTTATAGAAAATATTTCCAAATACAGTCCCAGATGCAGTCATAGTAAGAAGTTTTGAAATGTTTGTTAACCTTAATGATTTATGAGTCACATAACAAAGATTCTGAAAACTTACTGTGCAAAACTCTTACCTAGGAAATTTATATGAAATGCAAATTCTGAGACACCTGAAAGTCAAGATCCTAGAACTGAGATCTTAAGCAACAGGCTAGAACAAGTGGAAGAAAGAATTTCTAAACTTGAAGACAGGTTTTTAAATTAACCTAGTTGGACCAATAAAAAAATGTTTTATTAATTAAAAAAATGAAGAAAGCCTACAAGATCTATTAGACAACCTTAAGTATGCAAATATTTGTAAAATGGGTATACCAGAAAAAAAGAAAGGAAAGTCACTGAAGGCCTATTTAATGAAATAATAGCTGAAAAATATCCAAGTATTGGGAGAGATATGATCTCCAAGATACAGCAGGCTCAAAGATCCCCAAACAAATTCAACCCAAAAAGGTCCTCATAAGACACATTACAGTCAAATTGTTGAAAGTCAAAGACAAAGAAAGAATTCTAAAAACAGCAATAAAAATGTGTCAAGTGACCTGAAAGGGAATTCCCATCAGACTAACAGCACGCTTCTCAACAGAAACTTTATAGGCCAGGAAAGAGTGGGACAATATATTCAAAGTGCTAAAAGAAAAAACTGCAGGCCAAGAATAATATACCCAGCAAAGCTATCCTTCAAAAATGAAGGAGAAACAGTGTCTTTCCCAGACAAAAGCTGTAGAAATTCACCACCACAAGACTTACCCTACAAGAAATCCTCAAGGGAGTCCTACATCTGGAATCAAGAGAGTGATAGCTATCATCATGAATACAGGAGAAAGAATAAAAGCCACTAGTACAGCAGACACACAAAACATAAAGAGAAAGAAATTATATTTTATTATTACAAAAAAACCCGAATAGTAAAAACAAACAATAAAAGAGAAAGAAAAGAAGAAATAATATATAAACAAACCATAATAAAATGGCAGGAGTAAGGCAATACCTTTCGAAAACAAGGATGAATGTATATAGATTAAACTCCCCCACTTAAAAGGTATAGACTGGCTGAATAGATTAAAAACCTAGATCCAACTATATGCTGCCTGCAAAAACCTCACTTCACCAGTAAAAACACATATACGGTAATAGTGAAGGGATGGAAAAGATATTACACACAAATGGAAATCAAAAACACATAGGAGTGCCTACACTTACATTGGAAAAAACAAACTTTAAACCAAAACTATAATAAGAGACTAAGAAGGACATGATATAATGATATAGGGATCGCCTCAGCAAGAAGATATAACAATCATAAATATATATACACCCAACATTAGAGCACACATATATATAAAGAAAATGTAAATGGATATAAAGGGAGAGATAGACCTAAAGCAATAATGGTGAGGGAATTCAACACACCTCTCTCAGCATTGGACAGATCATCTAGACAAAAACTAACAGAGAAATATTGGATTTAAACTGCACTTTAAACCAAATAGATTTAACCAACATTTACAGAACATTTCACCCAACAACTGCAGAATATACCTTCTTCTTATCAGCACACAAATCATTCTCCAGGATAGACCACATGTTAGGTCACAAATCAAGTCTAAACTAGTTTTAAAAGATTGAAACAATATTAGTATTTTTCAGACCCAAGGTAATAAAAGTAGAAATCAATAACAAACAAAACTTTGTAAACTATACAAATACATGGAAATTAAAAACATGCTTTTGAATGACCAATGGATCAAAGATGAAATAAAGCAGAAGATTAAAAAATTCCTTTAAACAAATTAAAATACAAGCACAACATACCAAAACCTATGGATACTGCAAAAGCAGTACTAAGAGGGAAGATTGTTACAATAAGTGCTGACATTGAACAAGTTGAAGGATCCCAAATAAACAACCTAATGTTACACCTCAAGGAACTAGAAAAGTAAGAATAATTTAACCCCAAAATTAGTAGATGGAAAGAAACAAAAAAGATCATAACAGAACTAAATGAAAAAGAAACCAAAAAAATGACACAAAAGATGAATGAAAAAAACTTGGTTTGTGAGAAAATAAAATTGACAAAGCATTAGCTAGACTAACCAAGAAAAGAGGAGAGAAGAACCCTCTTCTTTCAAAAGGAGACATTGGAACTGATTCCACAGAGATACAAAGAATCACTAGAGACTATTATGAACAACTATACTCTAACAAACTTAAAAATCTACAGAAAAGGCATAAATTTTTGGACATATACAACCTACCAAGACTGAACCAAAATGAAATTGAAAATATGAACAGACTTATAATGAGCAATGAAATTGAATCATTAATCAGCAGCCTCTCAATAAAGAAAAGCACAGGACTGGATGGCTTCACAGCTGAATTCTACCAAACTTTTAAAGATTCAATACCAATTCTTCTCAGCTATTTCAAAAAGTTGAAGCAGAGGGTATTCTTCCAAATTCATTCTATGAAGCCAGCATCACCTTGATACCAAAACCAGACAAAGACACAGCAAAAAAAGAAAACTACAGGCCAATATTCTTGATGAACTTAGAAGCAAAAGTACTCTACAAAGTACCAGCAAACAGAATCTAACAGCACATGAAAAAGATTATACACTATTATCAAGTGGGATTCATCCCAGGGATGCAAAGATATTTCAACATACATAAATCAATAAATGTGATACACAACATCAACAAAATAAAAGACAAAAACCATATGATCATCTCAATAGACACAAAAAAGCATTTGATATAATTCAACATAGCTTCATTATAAAAACTCTCAACAAATATGGCAAACCCAGAGCTAACATCACCCTGAACAGGGATAAGTTTAAAAGCTTTGAATTTTTCCTCTAAGAACAGGAGCAAGACAAGGATGCCCATTTTCATTACTCTTATTTAACATAGTACTGGAAATCCTAGCCAGAGAAATTAGGCAATAGAAAGGAATAAAGAGCATCCAAATTGGAAAAAAGGAAGTCCCTTTTTGCAGATGATATGATCTTATACATAGAAAAACCTAAAGACCCCATCAAAAAAACAATTAGAGCTGATAAAAAAATTCAGTAAAGTTATAGGATACAAAATGAATATGCAAAAATCAGTATTGTTTATATACACCAACAATGAACTAGCAGAAAAAGAAATCATATTTTCAATAGCTACCAAAAAAAAATGAAATACCTAAGAATAAATTTAACCAAGGAGCTGAAACATCTCTTCAATGAAAACTACAAAATAATGATGAAAGAGATTAAAGACACAAAAAATAGGAAGACATTCCATGCCCATAAATTGACAGAATTAGCATTGTGAAAATGACCATACTCCCCAAAGCAGTCTACTGATTTAACACAGCTCCTATCAAAATACCAATGACATTCTCCACAGAAATNATGAAAAAGAAACCAAAAAAATGACACAAAAGATGAATGAAAAAAACTTGGTTTGTGAGAAGATAAAATTGACAAAGCATTAGCTAGACTAACCAAGAAAAGACGAGAGAAGAACCCTCTTCTTTCAAAAGGAGACATTGGAACTGATTCCACAGAGATACAAGGAATCACTAGAGACTATTATGAACAACTATACTCTAACAAACTTAAAAATCTACAGGAAAGGCATAAATTTTTGGACACATACAACCTACCAAGACTGAACCAAAATGAAGTTGAAAATATGAACAGACTTATAATGAGCAATGAAATTGAATCATTAATCAGCAGCCTCTCAATAAAGAAAAGCACAGGACTGGATGGTTTCACAGCTGAATTCTACCAAACTTTTAAAGATTCAATACCAATTCTTCTCAGCTATTTCAAAAAGTTGAAGCAGAGGGTATTCTTCCAAATTCATTCTATGAAGCCAGCATCACCTTGATACCAAAACCAGACAAAGACACAGCAAAAAAAGAAAACTACAGGCCAATATCCTTGATGAACTTAGAAGCAAAAATACTCTACAAAGTACCAGCAAACAGAATCTAACAGCACATGAAAAAGATTATACACCATTATCAAGTGGGATTCATCCCAGGGATGCAAAGATATTTCAACAAACATAAATCAATAAATGTGATACACAACATCAACAAAATAAAAGACAAAAACCATATGATCATCTCAATAGACACAAAAAAAGCATTTGATATAATTCAACATAGCTTCATTATAAAAACTCTCAACAAATATGGCAAACCCAGAGCTAACATCATCCTGAACAGGGATAAGTTTAAAAGCTTTGAATTTTTCCTCTAAGAACAGGAGCAAGACAAGGATGCCCATTTTCATTATTCTTATTTAACATAGTACTGGAAATCCTAGCCAGAGAAATTAGGCAATAGAAAGGAATAAAGAGCATCCAAATTGGAAAAAAAGGAAGTCCCTATTTGCAGATGATATGATCTTATACATAGAAAAACCTAAAGACCCCATCAGAAAAACAATTAGAGCTGATAAAAAAATTCAGTAAAGTTATAGGATACAAAATGAATATGCAAAAATCAGTATTGTTTATATACACCAACAATGAACTAGCAGAAAAAGAAATCATATTTTCAATAGCTACCAAAAAAAAAAAAAAATGAAATACCTAAGAATAAATTTAACCAAAGAGGTGAAAGATCTCTTCAATGAAAACTACAAAATAATGATGAAAGAGATTAAAGACACAAAAAATAGGAAGACACTCCATGCCCATAAATTGACAGAATTAGCATTGTGAAAATGACCATACTCCCCTAAGCAGTCTACTGATTTAACACAGCTCCTATCAAAATACCAATGACATTCTCCACAGAAATACAAAAAGCAATCCTACCATTCATATGGAACAACAAATGACCTCAAATAGCCAAAGTAATCCTGAGCAAAAAGGGTAAAGTGGGAGGCATTATAATACCTGACTTCAAAATATACTACAAAGCTATAGTAACCAGAACAGCATGGTACTGGCATAAAACAAACAGAATAGAAAACCCAGAAATAAAACTACATACTTACAGCCAACTGATCTTTGACAAAGGTGCTAAAAACACACACTGGGGAAAAGACAGCCTCTTCAAAAATGGTGTTGGGAGAACTGGATATCCGTGTGTAGAAGGAAGAAACTAGACCACTATCGCATACCATATACAAAAGTTAATTCAAAATGGATTAAAAACTTAAACATAAGACCTGAAACTATAAGACTTCTAGAATAAAACACAGAGGAAACACTTTAGGACATAGGACCAGGCAAAGATTTTATGAATAACACCTCAAAAGCACAGGCAACAAGAAAAATAAACAAATGGGATTTTATCAAACTAAAAAGCAAATGGGATTTTATCAAACAGCAAAGGAAACAATCAACAGAGCAAAGAGAAAAGCTACAGAATGGGAGAAAATATTTGCAAACTATCCATCCAACAAGGGACTAATGTACAAGGAACTCAAACAACTCAATAATAAAAGAATAAATAAACTAATTTTAAAATGAACAAGGGAGCTGAATAGATATTTCTCAAAAGAAGATATACAATAGGCCAACAGCTATATGAAAAAATGCTCAATATCACTATTCATCAGGGAAATGCAAATCAAAACCACATTGAGATATCATCTCTCCCTGGTTAGACTGGCTATTATCAAAAAGACAGAAAATAACAAATGCTGGCAAGGGTAAGGAGAAACAAGAACCTTTATACATTGTAGTATGATAGCAAATTAGCACAGCCATTTTTGAAAACAGTATGGAGTTTTCTCAAACAACTACAGATAGAACTACCATATGACCTAGCAATACCACTACTGGGTACCCAAAGGAATTGAAAGCATCATGTTGAAGGTATTCCTTCACTCTGGTATTTATTGCAGTTCTATTCACAATAGCCAAGATATGGAAACAGCCTAAATATCTATATCAACAAACGGTTGTATAAAAATAAATGTGGTACATATAAACAATGGAATACTAATCAGCCATAAAAAGAGAATGAAATTCTGCCATTTACAGTAACATGGATGAGCTTGGAGAAAATTATGTTAAGTGAAATAAGCCAGGAACAGGAACAGAAATACTACATGTTCTCACTCATACATGGGAGCTAAAAAATAAATACAAAAGAAAAAACCCAAAAATAATTAATAAAAATAAGTTGAACTGTTAAAAGGAGAGGGAAGAAGTGTAGTTACTAGAGGCAGAAAAGGGGAGGATGGAGGGGGGATAGTAAGAAGCTGGTAAATGTACACAAAATTACAGCCAGATAGGAGAAATAAGCCTTATTGGTGTATAGTTGACCCAGGAATCTATTAACAATGATTTACTTCATATTATCAAATGACCAGAAGAGAGGAGATAAATGTACACCTCACAAAGAAATGATTAAGTTCTGTCATGAGGAATATGCTAATTACCTTGATTAGATAATCACACATCGTATACATGTATTGAAATATAACTCTGTACGCTATAAATATGTACAATCATTATGTTTGAATAAAAAAATTTTAATGCAAATTCCTGAGCCCCAGCCCCACAGATTCTAATTCAACAAATTCAGGATGGGGCCCAGGAATCTTCACTTTAATCAGGCACCCCAGGTGTTCTTTATAAAGTCGGCCTCGGATCCCTCATTCATAAAAAACTGTCCTAGATAGTCCCAGTGTTTCCATGACTCTATCATCACGTGGTGCTGACAGCATAAATTAGTGTAGTCGTTCACCGACCTTTGCTGACAGACAAAATGATTTTGAACTAGGTTCTAGATGAGGCT
>NW_007727619.1:283976-298984 GCF_000696425.1 Galeopterus variegatus | reverse complement strand
AAAATTCCTATTTTTACTTAAGGAAGTTTAAATCAATTTTCTGTGACATGCAGCCCAAAGCCTCCTAACTGACATACCTGTGAAATGAGAATATTTTCCTAGATGACCTATAAGATGCCTTCCTTTCAAAAAAAAAAATCTATGATCTTCAAAATCTTTTTAAGTAACAGAATTAGATTGGTTAAATGATACAATAACATCCAGTTGTGTTGTGTACACAACTGAATGGAGACCATATCTTCTTTTTACTTGTATACTAATTGGAAGATTTTCTATTGGCTACTCTTTGGCAAATATTCTGGGAATATTGCCAAACTGGCACAAAAACCAAAAGATGTGGCATGGTGTGTGATCTACCATCATGAGTCATGAAGTTCTAAGGGGCAACTCAATTACTGAATTCTGATATCAATCTTAACCAAAGTAAGAGTTTGATCTAGGTGAAGCATTACATCATGATTTGAGTAAGACGAGAAGTGAAGAAAATTTAGCAGTGATTAGTCCACTGAACTGAGTGTGACAATAGATTTTAACATATTAAATATGGTTATTTTACTGTAAGAAAAAGAGTTATCGGACAATATATCAAGGAGTTTTTCCAGAAAACATAAAATTATTTTTTTCCAACTTCAAAATATGTCATTTCAGTTCAATTTAACTAAATTCATTTTTATCTAAGATATGTAACATTTAAAAATTATTTTACTATATTGTTAGTCTTCAGATTGTATTCCATGTAACACAGGTTTAATACAGTGTTATTGAGAAATAATTAAATACGTTAAGAATAACATTTGTGTTACCCTATTGCTTTCAAATTAATATAGTTTTACATGTTATATAATACATTCTGGCCAGCCCTTTTGAATTCATTGGAATTACAAGCACTTAGATTTAGAATCATTATTATGAAAGAATCTGTCCAATAATATGAACAGACAGAGCCAGGCATACAGCTAGATCTCACAAAACTTACATTTTTCACCTCTGTGTATCATAATTTCAGTGTTTGCAGCATTTTGAGTGCAGACACCACAGGCAGTAATGACTGGCTTAAATGCCTTCACGGTACAGCTGTTTGCAACAATACCTCCATTCATAACTACCAAAAAATGAAATGACAGCTACAAGTGCCTTGAAAGAATATATGCTCCTCTTTACGTTGTCCTACAGGTTAACTCCCAGGGTGCTCTCCACTCTACACACAATGTTCACTGTAAATGAAAGCATTATGCCCAAAGTTATTACACAGGCCATGGGTCACTACAAGCACCTCAGTATATTCCTCAGTGGTGAATATATGTTAGAATTGCAGTGTGAAATCACCCATTGTGTTCTTGTGAATTTGTTCATATTAGCATAAAAACTTCAAAATATCTTGTCTGGCTGTTGATCAGTCTAAAGAAAAAAAGAAAAGAAATAAAAGAGAAAGAAAGAAAGGAAGAAAATGAAGCACCAATCAAAATAACATGTTGAGCTTTCAGGAGAGAACAACTGTGGTTACTAGAGGTGGGAAAGGAGAGGGGGTTGGCAAGAAATTGGGGAATGCACACAAAGAATGACTACGTTTTGTAATGATGAACATGTTAACTATCCTGATTTGGTCATCATATAGTGTACACAAGTATGGATCGTCAACTCTGTACCCCACAAATATGTATAATCAATTATGTTTCAATAAAAAGAAAGAAAAGAGAAAAAGAAAGCAGGAGAAAGAACTTGGCAGAATTATAGCCAAGTCTTGCTGGAAGTTCTGCAACAGGGACTGGATTAGTTAATAAGACCCTTTTGTATATACACGTTAGAAACCCAAGTCAAACTGGATTAAGGAAACGGGGAATGTAGTGACTGTGTAATTGGGAAGTCCCAAAGGGGATGTATTTGTAGCATAGATGGATCCAGGAGCCAACAGTGTGCTCAGAGCTCTGCCTCTTTTCTTCTTCATACATTTCAGCTATGCTTCTCTCCACCTGTCATATTATAAGCAGACTCTTTCTGTGGGTTTGTGTCCAACAAGATGACCTCAATCAGCCCCAGGTGCACATTTGCCCTACTTAGCAAACAGTGGAATTAGATTTCCCACACCTGACAAAAGCTTTATATCAATCTCTCAAGAAAAACAATAATTTATCTTTCTTAGGTCTCATGCACATTCCTCTATCAATACCTAGCACTCCAGTAGCTGGGCTTGGTCACATACTCACTCACGAAGGGGGGACAAGTATTCTGATTGACATCACCATATGGACCACTATGAGCAGGAAATAAATATAAGAAAGAGGATGGGAAATGATGCTAAGCAGACAGAAACTATAGCTTCCACCCATCACTGCAGATCACCTTCTACTCTCCTGAAGAAACAACAGGTCCTAAAGAAGAGATTTCCACGATGTGGGAAGATCATCCCAATAAAGGGAATGGATCCTATAGGTTCTTTGTAAGTTTTCATTTGTGAAAACTTTTAAGCCAGTCAACATTGAAAGATCATTTACACCTGAACCATTGCACAAGTTGTCACCTTGTATATCATGTTGTCTACGTGGATGGGTGATTTTTGACATTTTCTAAAAATTCTAGAATCATGTGTGTAATGAAGTCATGAATATAGATAATATAATGCTGAAATAGAAAATAAATTAGATGACCCAAAGCTTTACACCCAAAGCTGGGGGGGGGGGGTTGTTTAAATTAAATTTTAGAATGTTGGAAATAAATTACCCCCAATGAAAGTTTACCACTTCCATGTATATTCACACCAAGGGATTTCACATTATCCTACTTCATCAATTTAAAAATGGTTTTTCTATTTAATTATAAAACTTACAGAACATGACCTTTCCATATCAATAGTCACCTCACTTGCCCTCTTTATAAAGCATAAACACTTAAGTTCAAAACTAAATGCCATTCCTACCCTTAAAAGTGCTTGATCATTCTCCTTTCATTGTTTAAAGCTTCTTTGGATAGACTGTTGTTTCTTTATGTGTGTTCTATTTCAAAATGGCCCGAGGGAACCATTGTGATAATATTATTGGGACTAATTCAATTCCAACTGATTGAGTGAATAGAAATGAAATGGTTATTCATCTAGCTCTTTATCTAAATTTTAATAAAATTATAGATTTAGAATTTACTCACAGGTTTGAAAATTCACATCGAACTTTAGTGCTTAGGAACAGAGCTCTTCTACCTGGCAAATAGAATTTTTTATTTTTGAGAGGGAACAAAAGAAAATTCTGAACCTAAGAACAGTAATTTCTTGCTTATGAAGCAAAGGTTGAAATCTATATATTCTGCCCACTGTATAGCCTTTATATTGTTGTGGAGAACTTGCCTAGGAAGGAAAAAATTGTTAGTAACCAGAAAATAACTATAGAAACCATTAAAAACAAAACAAAACACTTGACTTACAAATTTAAAGTTGCTATTATCACACATGCTATATGACAGAGAAAACAATAGATAGGTTAAAAATTAAGACCAAGAGTATAATTTAGTAAGTTTACTGAAACCAAAAGTTTCTGAAATAGGTAAGAGCTTTTGCTAAACTCACAATGTGGCCAGAATCACCAATCTGTTACGAAAGGCATTTCTTCAGCAGGGGTCCTGACCAATAGGTATAGTTTATTTCATAGTCTTTCAAATTCACTTCATGAAATCCTTGCAGCATCTTTTACTGTTTCTGAAAAATGACAGAAAACTCTAAGAATGTTAGTTCTGTTTTCACTGTATAAGACAAGACGACTCACACAATTGCTTTCAACCCTTTGTTTCTTTACTAAAATCCAACCGAAATGGCAAGAATGTAATTTCTCTTTTGACTGAAGTTTATTCCCCCCAAACTGCCATACATTCTTTCTTGGTAATTGGTATTACCAATTCACTGAACTTTCCTTATTTCAAATATAATTTTTTTTCCCTCTTAACTCTCCCAGATATAGAAGCTTTAAATGGCCATACTTTCAGTATTATTCTGAGAAGATGATTCACCTAGTGGTGCTTTGCAAATAGTTTTTTTATTAATATTTCCACATATCTTGTTTTAAGTTGAAATGGAAATCTAAGATTTTATTTGCCATATGATCTGTTCACTATTCTAAAAAATGTCTTCTAACCAAATGTTGGGAAAATAGAATAGTTTGGTCAGGGCCCTCACCTCGGGTCCCGTTGGGTGTGGTTCAGCATTCTTTGTGAGCAAATTGTGTGTGTGTGTGTGTGTGTGTGTGTGTGTGTGTGTGTGTGTAGTTAGTGTGTATGCATGCCAATGTGTCTTTTTAGTTTTGCTGCTATTCTTGTGTTCTCTAGAGAGAGAGAGAGAGAGGTAGAGAGGAGTTTTAGTGAAGCAGGAGGGCAGGCATCTGCCACCGGCATCCGCCTGGCACAGCCATGCTTTCCAACCTATGGCTCCAAAGACTTTTTGGCCAGTTACCTAGCTTATAGACCTGCACGAAGGGGTCTGGTAACCCAGCCTGGCATGTGTGGGGTCTGGTGACCCAGCCTGGCATATGAAGGATTTTTGACCGAGTCTATGAACGGGCTTGAGGGGTCTGGGAGCTCTAGACCCAGCCCTAGCTCAACCATTGGCCCAGTCTGTGCAGGATTACCGTCAGGTAAAAGAGCCTGACAACTGGCAGAGTCGAGTAGCTTTACAATTGGCGTCACAAACAGGATTAAGAGTGCTACAATTGGTGATGTCAACAGGATTCCAGACATTAGCCACTGTGGAGTGCCCTATGCCAAGTTTCATTCAACAATTTTTAGTGTAATTAATAATTATTCACTTCNTAAGTTGAAATGGAAATCTAAGATTTTATTTGCCATATGATCTGTTCACTATTCTAAAAAACGTCTTCTAACCAAATGTTGGGAAAATAGAATAGTTTGGTCAGGGCCCTCACCTCGGGTCCCGTTGGGTATGGTTCAGCATTCTTTGTGAGCAAATTGTGTATGTGTGTGTGTGTGTGTGTGTGTGTGTGTGTGTAGTTAGTGTGCATGCACGCCAATGTGTCTTTTTAGTTTTGCTGCTATTCTTGTGTTCTCTAGAGAGAGAGAGAGAGAGAGAGAGAGAGGTAGAGAGGAGTTTTAGTGAAGCAGGCGGGCAGGCATCTGCCTCCGGCATCTGCCCGGCACAGCCATGCTTTCCAACCTATGGCTCCAAAGACTTTTTGGCCAGTTACCTAGCTTATAGACCTGCATGAAGGGGTCTGGTAACCCAGCCTGGCATGTGTGGGGTCTGGTGACCCAGCCTGGCATATGAAGGATTTGTGACCCAGTCTATGAACGGGCTTGAGGGGTCTGGGAGCTCTAGGCACAGCCCTAGCTCAACCATTGGCCCAGTCTGTGCAGGATTACCAGCAGGTAAAAGAACCTGACAACTGGCAGAGTCAAGTAGCTTTACAATTGGCGTCACAAACAAGATTAAGAGTGCTACAATTGGTGATGTCGACAGGATTCCAGACATTAGCCACTGCGGAGTGCCCTATGCCAAGTTTCATTCAACAATTTTTAGTGTAATTAATAATTATTCACTTCTTTAATCTTAGCAGTCCCATCTAAACAAGTATTCTTTCACTTTATAATTATGTTTACTAGAAAATCAAGCTAAAATATAACTAGAATAGGATATAAACTTTATAATGGTTAACAATTACAGAAGATGTTCTTTGACTACAAACATTTTGATCTTTGATTTCAACTTATCTAGAGATATGATTTTAGGGTGGCTGGATCATGCCATAAAAATGGTATAAAAAATTCTGTGACTCAGTTTTACTGCATTTAAGTAGAACCATTCCACCTCTGTCATTTCAAGGCCAATTCTGTGCTGCCTAAGTGAAAAATTGTCTTCTGGGCCTGGGCAGTAAAAGATTTTAATCTGTCTGGGCATGTCTAAGAAACTGAAGACATGAGGATTCAAATCCACTTGGGAAAGCTACAAATGCTTTGGACCCATCTTAGTGTGTATAACACAAAGTGGAAAGAGTAATTTGTCTTCTTGTATCTTTTTCACCCTCAAACACCACCAAGCTTTGGTAATCTAAAGGGTGTTATTCGTGAAGCCTGGTGGAGCTGCTACCTGGAACTACTGTGCCATTCAAGGAATAGTGCCTGCTGGAATGGTTGCTGAGAAAAATCCCAGTCTGGCCTCAGTGCCAAAAGTTGTTGCATCTCTCCAAAGCAACTAAGAGTCATTTTTCTCCTGGCCCCTATGACCATGTAATTGACTGAATTTCCCTCTTGTTTGCTGCTAGAAAGCTTAGAACCAACTTCTGTTTCTGGCACTATTTTAGACCATATATCCCAAAAACTTCTGCCAATAACAATGACCAAAATGTTGAATTAAAAAGAATAGATCTTAATTGCATTGCTGAGTTGGCACAAAGGAAAGGAATCCACAGAGGCCAACAGTAAAGTGAATGCAGAAACACAAAAGTTAAGCAAATGTCAGTGCCAGATTTCCCTCTATGGGCTTGTGCAAAACCCTGAAGACCCTGAGTTTCTACCATGACAGCTGCAGTGGGTATAGAGGGCAAAAGATAAATACATGCCCAAAGTGGGAAAGTAAATAGGTATATATATCCACACAGAGCTGGCACATCAAAGATCTACACACCCTTAGCCTTAGGACAAATGAAAAATAAGCCCACCTCACACAAGTAGACAGTACAAAAATTTGCCTGTCTCAACCTTGGAGCAAAGTAGAGGAGATCTTGAGAATTTACACCATTAAAGTTCATATTCACCTGCCTATGAGATTCAGAAAACCTAAAGCAGATAATTTTATTTACAATGGTCCAGCTGAAGAGTTTGCATGTCTAAGATTACTGAAAGAAGCAAATGCAAACTCTCTTTGGAGGAATATTACTTCAATCTAGATGTTAATAAATTTCCATAGTTAAAAAGGACATACTAAAAATAGTCACAAAACAGCCAAGGAAACATGAAAACAAAAGATAGATTTAAAAAAAACAGACAGCAGAAAAGAACCATAAAGACCTCAGCTATCAGATATTTTATATTCAGAATATAACATAATAATGTTTCTAACTTCGAAGAAATAAAACAGGAACTTGAAAATAGAAGCCAGAAACATGATACTAAAAAAAAAGAAGAAAAAAACATATTTTTAAAAAAACAAAATAGAAGTTTTAGAAATTAAAAATTCAATGACCAAATTAAATAGAATAGATACAGCTGAAAAGACAATTAGTAAACTAGAAGGTCAATCCAAAGAAACTATCCTGAATTCAGCTAATGGAGTAAAAGAGAAAAATATCAAAAAGAGTTTAAGAGACATGAAGAACAAAGCAAGAAGGTCTACCATATTTTCAAGCAGAGTTCCAAAAAGGAGAGACTAGTGGAAGAGGCCATATAAGAGAGAGAATGACAGATCACCTTCTAAATGGTGAGCCCCAGGGACACACTGCATGTGCATCTTAGCCCTTGGATCCTTCAGATAGCAGTAGGATGATGAAGGCCAGACTCATTAGAAGTTACTTGTAATAAAGAGGAGGTGGGTTCTTAATTTAGTGGCTGAACTGGACTCAGAGGACCTCCTAGAAACCTCATGAAGCAGGGCAGCACACATGGATACCATGAGGTAGAAAAGTAAGTCTAGTGGCTTCAGAGGTCACACCTATGCCATATAGCAGACCCAGAAAACCCCGGGGTAAGTCTGCTCTGACCTCAGAAAGGACGTGATGAGATGGAATGTCTGCAATTTTGCTGCTTAGGGCTTAGAACTCAAATTACAGATATAGTAATCTGAAATGCCTTGATTATACCTCTTTCAAGGAGTCAGAAAAGTGGAAAGTAGAGAGATGCCTGACATCCTTCCTCTACTTCTTTGTCTTCTCTTTGCTATTCCTTGTGCCTAAAACTCTCCTTGGAGTTTCCCTAATAACCATTCCTTTCCAAGTGCCCCTTCTATCTGTTCTCTGAGCACTGAATACCCATCAAGCATTAGTCTTCTATATACAGTGTTAAACTTCTCATAATCTGTTTAACTGCTATCCCCTCCACTCTTAACTTCCAAGTGTACATTTCTACAAAATATGAATCTAATATTATTAGTTTTTGTAATCATAGAGTCTATTCAGATCTGATTCAATGCCTTGTGTATAGTTCAAAATGTTCAACAAATGTTTTTTGAATCATACACACGCACACACACACACACACACACACACACACACACACACTCCTAGTTAGTATAGCCTAATGGGTCAAAAAGTCTGAACTTTGCTCTTTGGATCATAAATGAAATATAATGAGAATTACATTCAACTGAAAGTAAAAGTCAAAACAAAAGGCTAAAGAATAACAAAAAAGATTACAGCTAAAAGAATTAAATAAGTTTTCACATTTCTTATGCTTGTGTTCCTATTCTGATTTCAAGAACTTTACGAAGAATTAACTTTACTTCTGAAATTATTTCAAAATGATTAGTATTCCTTATTTTTTAGACTGCACAAATTTTACTAAACTCTTTCTTTTCAAACTTTTCTCCCGCTGAGCCTCCCAGGCCTCCACAGCTGGATGTGTTCTGCCTGCATGCAAGCACACAATATAAATACCCTACAGCTGGTGCTATCATTCAACTCACATGGTTTTTATTCAAAATTAACACTGCACCAGATTCCGCATTAATTGTAGCAGAACATTTTGCAAAACCTGGTGCTCTTCTGGTATGTGATTTGGACTCCAACTATAGAGTTAGAAAGAAAACTATGAACATAAAGATTATTATTCCCTACAAGGTAAATAACATAATGAAATAAAGTGTATGTTTATTATTCATTTTAGTAAGTTTTCATTTTGATATATTGCAAACTTACAAAAAGTTCCAAAAATATTATCAGTTCTAGTGTACACTTCACACAGGCTTACTATTTGTTAACATTTGCCCCATTTCCATGAGTCTCTCTCTCTGTCTCTCTAATCAAATAGATAGATAGATGATAGATTAATTTCTTAATTGTATGAGATGAAGTTACAGGAAACATGCTCCTTTATCCTTAAATACTTCAGTTATTTCTGAAGAACAGGTACTCTCTCATATAACCACAGTGCAATTATTAAAATCAGGAAATTGGAAATGTAACATTTACACTATTATCTTATCTATGATCTGTATTCAAGTTTTGCTGATTGTTCCAATGATATCCTTTATAGCTTTTTTCCCCCTCATATCCAGGATCAAAGCCAGGATTACATTGCAGGTAATGGTTGTGGCTCTTTAATCTCCTTTAATCTGAAATAGTTACTTGGCCTTTCTTTGGGTTTCACCCTGTTGTTTTTTAAGAGTAAAGGCCAGTTATTTCGTAGAACGTCCTTCAAATTGGGTTGGTCTGATGTTTCTTCATAATTAGATTCAGTATCTGCACATGTGGCACACATGCCACAAAAGGGATGTAATCATTCTCAGGAGGCACCTGATAGGTATTTGGCCCATTACCAGCTGGTGATGTTAACTTTGAAAAGTGTCTGTTTAACCATATCAGTAAATCTAGAAGTGAGTCACACAAACAGATTTTTATGAAAGCTTACAAAAAAAAATAAACCAAATAGGAGAAATCTGTGGTATTCAAAGAGACAGCAGACACTTCCACCAGCCTCTTTTGGCAAGTGAGGGATTAGAAATAGAGCATGAAAGAAATTATTATGGGGAAATTTGGGGGATTGGGATATTTGCATATTACGGAAAAACAAGTCACTAAAAGTTTCAGGGAGTGGATAGTAAATGGGGGGTCATTTTTCAAAAAAACCAATTTGAATTCCCCTAGGCTCTCTTTCTAGGACATCACTGGTAATTATATTTATAAATCATAACTGGTTCATGACAATGGAAAATATGGTCTGTCTCTAACCAAAAAAGAAAAATAATTTCTTTTAAAATTCCCCTTGGCTCAATAGCTTTTAATTTTAAAAGCGCTACAGGAGTATGTCATTATGACACGGCTTTCAGTAACAAAATTACAATACAAGGGTACTTCAAAAAGTTCATAGAACAGAATGAAAAGACAATACGAACCTTTCCATGAACTTTTTGAAGTACCCTCATATATGCACATAAACTTATAAAAAAACGGTATGTTTGTAACAGTCTGTACATGCATATTTTAATGTATATGCACATATAAAAAATGAAAAATGAGTTTCTTTCCATTAGTGAAGGTCACAACCCACAGAGCATTATTTTGGCTAATGTCACCTGTGTTTGCTACCCTTCCCTATTCACAGTTTCCATGTGTAACAGGCTGCAGTTTGGTTTAAGAATGACACTCTAAAATCTCCTGTGGTAATTTTATTCCATCCCTGCAATTGGATATAGTACAATGCTATTTAGAGTAAAGTAGAAGGAAATTTCAATGCATTACAATGTGCAAACTATAATTTCAGTCCCAATTTTCAGAAATTGTTCCTTTAGAAAAAAAATAACTTCCCTGGAAGATTCAGCCCTGAACTATTTTTATGCAACTCTCTAGACATGTAAACTTAAGAGACCTGGATTGCACCAAGAAATGATTTTCTGTTTTGTTCTAAGAACTCAGTTTGCTTATCACTCAAGTGGAGAATGAAAAAAATCCCATTTTTTTTTTTTTTTTAGGCTGGTGCTGTAATGGCCAGAAGCAGGACACGGAGATATAATTTTGCCCTATGTCCTGCTCATTCTCCAAAACTTAATGAGGCTAAGTCATGTGTAAGGCACCATTTTAAACTAGGT
Organism: Galeopterus variegatus; assembly: GCF_000696425.1. Lineage (NCBI taxonomy): Eukaryota > Metazoa > Chordata > Mammalia > Dermoptera > Cynocephalidae > Galeopterus > Galeopterus variegatus. Next base: position 288,258 of record NW_007727619.1, on the reverse strand, counting down.
ATAGGCTTTATAGAAGATATCCCATCACTTGAGCTGTTTAATATCCCCTAAGGATTGTGAAATATAATAAATACTAATAATTTTTGGATAATGTTGCCATGCAATATTATAGAAATTCAACAATGACTATGTGGGAGAGGTCATCTAAAAAAGATTTGTAGGCCAGGCCAGTGACAAGGCCAGTGCTGAAGCACGTGGGGGTGTGGCCTGAGATGGCAGGCTGTGGGTCTTTGCCCTGCCCACTGCCAATCACAACCAGACCACCAATGGAGCTAGAAGACCCCCAGGTCCTGAGATGGAGAAATGTCGAGGGCCTTAGCCCCGACCCCCAAGGGCAACCAGGTCAGCAACGCAGCCAGCTGTGGGCCACACCTCCCCCCTTCCCCCAACAATGTACTTATTAAAATGTATAAATAAATAAATAAAATAATAGAAAAGTTTTGTAAAAACAGCATGGGAGGTTCATGGGAAGGGTTGGAGATGGGGTATGGCTGACTGAGCTTTGAGTGTGTCCCTTGATGAAAATCTTCCTAGACTTTTAATTCCCAGAGAAAGGGAAAAAAAAAATAGTTCCTTCCTAGACATCCTTGAACAACCCTCCTATCCTTTTAATCTTCTGCTATGGAGTCTAAAGCATGAACTTGCTCAGAGGTAAAGAAATAGTGCATGACAAATGAAGAAAACTTCTCGCACATTCCTGTTCTTTCCTAACAGGTCTTCTTGTGTTAACTCCCTTTTGGCCCATTCACTCTACTGCCTACACAATTATGCACTTTCTCTTTCTGTCATGACTTTAAACAGCTGAGCCCTCCTAAGTGTTCCCTTACAAAGGATTTATGGAGAAACAGTTGAAAGCAGACCTGGCCATGGCCCTGTCTTTATAGCTTCTGGCTCCTAAGAAGATAAGAAAACTTTGCCACTTCTCTTTCATGTCAAGTAACTTTATCAGATGGAAGAAATGAGTGAATAACTCAAAGTCACTTCGTGAATCACTGGCAGAGGAAGCAATAACTGACTTTTGGACCCAGCTTGCCCTTCACTTATGGCCTTTCATTTCACATCCATGAGAGAGCCTGCACGGAACGCATAGTAAAATCATCACACAGGGAGCCAGCTACTCCAGCACCAGCCCTGCACAATCTACAGCTACTTACAGAAGCTTCCATGGGAGCCCTTAAAAATAACCCTGTTTGCAAGGGAGGCCTTACAAGAGAGTTGATCGGTTTTACTCTTTTATTTTTATCTCTATGGAAAAAGCAGGAAGTTGTTTATATGGGGATTGCTGCCCGTTGCCATGGGTGGAATGCAGTGAGACTGAGGGACATAACAGATTAAGGCAGAACAAGACATTCAAGTACATTGGAAAGAAGTGGCAGTCGAAAGCAGTTTTCCCATTTTGTTTTTACATTTTAGCAAAGAAATGTTGAAACGCCGATTGGTGGGAAGCAAGAGTTTTTTAAAGCAGTTATTTTTACTTTTAAAGCAGTTCCTCAGGCTATGAACTTTGACCTGTTTTCATACAAGTAGCAGAGATTAATTTGAAAGAAAACTAAATTCCAAGCTGCTTGAAGTGAGACAAAATAGATAAATTCACGTAGTTTAAGAATTAAAATGTATTACTCGAGGTCAGTTATGTTTGTGCAAAGTGGAAATTATTACATAATATTTTCCCTGTGATAGCGTCCTCTTTGGGGTCATGAAAATAACATTTACTTTAAATGATCCATGTGAACATGACTACACAATAAATAGCAACACTGTGTGGTTCTGAATCGGATGTACTTCTTATAACTGATGAAGACTACGTACAAGCCTCGCTTTTCCAATCCAAAAAGAAAGCAGACATAGAAAAGCAGCAAAAGATGTCAACCAAATGAACTCCTTCCTGGACTGAACTCACAGGGAGGGGAAAAAAAGAAAAAAAAACTTAGACAGTGAGGAGTTGGCTTTGAAGTGATTGTTTCTTTATTAGCCACAGGGACAGCCTGAATCTCTAGCATATTTTAACTAATCCAGGTTCTTAAGAAGTTTTGGATGTGATTCAGATATGGCGAGCCTCCTAAGCTCAACATTTCCACAGCTGACATGATTTGCTGGCTGGTGAGCTAGACATTAGAAACGTCTACAGGATAAACTCCACAGTGGTGTGCTACAAAAACAGTCACTCTCCTTTCCTCCTCCCACGCTCCTGGGAAATACAATCTAGAGAGAACTGGGATTTGTAAGAAAGAGGCTGATTGAACCTCCCATTGTGAATTTAACCTCTAACTCAGATTTTGAGCAAAAGTAAAGCAAGCAAAAACAAAAGTACCTTGCAGAATCCAGCCCTTTATGGAGTTTCTCTTTCACTAACCCCTTCCTAGCAGGTTTGGTGACAACAGCAAAAAGTTAAAGACAACAAAATTATCTATCTTTGAGAGCTGGTTAATTGTCTTATGGTGTAATGGGCCAGTTGAAAATTACTCAAAAGTTAGAAATAATTAGGTAAATTGTGTGTATCAATATGGAAAAATAATCAAGATACATTGCTAAGTGAAAAATACAAGTTTCAGATTATCAAGGAAACAGTTCATTTGTGTACCAAAAATTGTGGAAGAAATATACATATATATTTTTTTTAACTTTATAGAAGAATATGCAAGACACAGTAGTCACTCTGGACTAGGATTCCAAAATAGAGGCACTAAGAAGGCTTTGGGATGGACTTTGTTGGGGGCTGTCTCATGCATGCAGAATGCTTTGCAGCATTCCTGGGCCCCTCCTCTAGATGCCAGTAGCAACACTTCTTCACTGTCATCAGATGTGACAACCATAATGTCTCCAGACATTGCCCAACATTCCCTGGAAAGCAAAATTGTCCCCAGTTGAGACCTACTACTCTGGAGAGTGAGGCTGGAGCAGGAATTTCACTTTTCATCTCTCCTCCTCTGAACCATCTGATTTATTTCTGTTTCTTTGTTTGATTTTGCCATGAACATGTACTACTAATATAAGAAAAAAAAATTTTTTTTTAAAAAGGGAGAAAAACTTCACAGATCCACCTCAGAACTCATATATAACCTAGAAAAAATTAACTATGTAACTATAAAAATACACCATAAAGCTGAGTTGCCATTTTGATTGATTTAGTAGCTTCATGTACTACATTTACTCCAAAGAGCTTAAGGCTCTGTTAAAAAAAAAAAAAAAAAATTCCATTTCAGAAAACACGTTCTAAAATTTTTATAGCCAAATAAATGACAGAAGCAAAACCAGTGGGGAAATTGGCAGCCAAAATCAAGCTATTTAATGAATGCAATCGGCACTCACATCCAGGGTGAAGAATTCTTTTCTGCTGAGCAGAACCAACCCGGAGCAAAACCGTGTGGAATGTAAAGTGTGTCTTCAACACCCTTCTCTCCCCTCATGCCACTGTCCTCAATTATCAATGTCTTTGTTTATTTATTCAGATATGATACAGGACTATGGATTCCTCAGGATTTGAGAAGCATCAACAGTTATAAATTAACCTGTGGTTTTGTCCTTATCAGTGGCCTGTGTACTTTAACATACGCCTCAGAGGCAGAAAAGCTCTTACGGGGCAACTTCAGAGACCCATGGCTCCTGGCAGGGGCTATACTGGGAACAGGTTTGCCTGCCAAATTATCAGACCTCAAAGGCAGCGGCCTGGTGAGTCCAGGGGCAAGGCCAGGCCACACCTTAGGAAGGGACGCCATGGCTCGGCCATGTTGTTTCACTCAGCACAGAGGAAACCGGAAGGAGGAAAGCAGGAAGTGAAAGCCTGAGGCAAACTGAGGAGAAAGCAACACCCCAAAGCAGGTGGAGGAGGGAGGGGAGGAGAAGCAGGGGAAAAGGAGGGTGGTGCAGGGAGAGGAGAGAGGGGATGGGAGACGACAGGGACACTGAAGAGAGCATATGAGAGGGAGAGTCTCAGGAGAACGGGAATGCAAAGGCAAGCGCCTGCCTGGTAGAGGAGCTGGGGGTGAGAAATCTAGAAAGTCTATTTGGACAGACTGGGAAAGGGTCTCCAGGAAAAGGTGTTTCCTTAAAGCACAGAACTCATGGTGAGTTGTTAAGGACAGGGTTGAAGAAGTCCCCTGTATGAAAATCAGAGACATGAATAAGTAGGTTCTACTTTAAAAAAAGAAAGAAAGTAGTGTTTGTCTTCCTGAAGTGGCCACATTCTGATTTCATGGTGTTTCTCCATTATTCAGGTTTTATTTTCATCAGTCTGCAGCCAAGACTTGAATCGCCATTTCCTGGTTCTGTGGGTGGTTGGGGT
>NW_007727619.1:282255-283576 GCF_000696425.1 Galeopterus variegatus | reverse complement strand
TTTCATCAGTCTGCAGCCAAGACTTGAATCGCCATTTCCTGGTTCTGTGGGTGGTTGGGGTAATGAGGGGTATTCTATGGCTTTTCTTCCTTTCTCGCACCCGCCCTTTCGGAGAGTGTGTGCTCCCCTTGCTCTGCTCCATAAAAGATGCTGTCACATGTGAACGCTGTCTGTGTGTGGCCCTGGAGGCCCTCCAGCCAGATAATAACAGCAGAGGCCAGAAAAGGCAGAAAATGGATTATAAACTTCAGTGTTAATGTTAGGACTAGCAGAGAGCATGGTGCTGGCACTATTTTCTTCTGAAACAGAAACAGAAAGAATCAATGTTCTGGATTTCATATGAAATGAGTCATCATTTGCAAAAATGTTTCTTCATTGTACCGCAAGGTAGTTGTAGTACTGACTTTTGAAAACATCAGTTTTCTTAATATTTGGAAAGTTATGAAATCAAGAATTCATCATTAAAAAATAAAGAAGGTTTTCCCCCTCTCCTCTAATCTTATTTATGGCAATATTTAAATGATTTACCTCAATTTGAAATGTTAAGAATTATGAAATGGTAAACTGGAGGCTCTCTTTGACATAACCAATCGCAGCAGTAGTTCCTCATCTGAAAGAAACAGAGCTCATTAAGCCATTTTCGATATTTCTAAGAGTTAAACAGAAATTATAAGTTCACTTTCAATAAAGTTGCATGGCCTCACTGAAATGTCAAGCACCTTTGATTCTGCCTGGAATTATATTAATGCAACATGGCAACATGTTATTTCCATTAATCGGGATTTCTGTTATGGAGAAAAGGGGAAAACGAAAGGAGGGAAGGAGAAATAAGAAGGAGAGGAACAGGATTTAGCTCTACAACTTTGTTAAATTAAGCAATGTTTTGTCTCAACAAGTCTCAGTTTTCTTATTTGTAAATTGGGCACAATGCTGACTCTATTGTTCTCCTGTGAGCATTGGGAATAATCCATGTAAGCACTCAGGCTGCATAGTGTGGAATTGCCAACATTTCTTAAGTGCTTTCTATGTCCTAGGTACTATTCCAGGTGCTTGTCATGGATTCATTCAAAAAAATTATGAATTTGGCACAATTATTATCCCCCTTTCTAAAATGAGGAAGTTGGGACACAGAACAGTTTGAAAAATGTGTCTAATGCCACACAACTGGTGAACTGGGTTCTAACCAAGGCAATCTGGTTATGAGTCTAGCTCTTCATCACAAATCTGGTTCTTAACCACTCTGTTCTTTTACCTTGATACATAACATGAACCTAATGTGTGGTCACTTCTGTCAATACGATTGTTCCATGTCATCGTTATT
>NW_007727619.1:280079-280945 GCF_000696425.1 Galeopterus variegatus | reverse complement strand
TTTTATACTCATTAAATACAAAACTTCTTTTAGATTTTTAAGTGTATGCTCTGAAATCACAAATCCTTTATTTGATCCACTTTCTCGGTTTGTTCAGCTACTAATTTCTAATTTATTTATGTGCAGCTACATACAACAATGCATTTTCTCAAACATATAAAAAGTATCATGCTTCCTCTGACAAGATTTAGTCCAAATTGAATAAATAAATGTAATATAAATAAAGAGTAGAAAAAGACAATTCTTATATACTATGTATTTTAGTACAAAAAATATATATATGACATATAATAAACCTTTTTGCATGTCCTAATATACAGTTCTTATAAATATAACTTGGAAAAAGTCTAAAAAATAAATAAAAGATTTCTTCTAACTACAACGAATTAGAATGCAATTGGCTACAGTAAATGGCTCATTCCGAACTGTCCAACAGCAAGTTATTTAATTTATAGATTAAGCATACTCCTTCTACCATTTTCTCATTTTATGTCTCCTTGCATCTCTTCCTTTACCTTTGCACCTGTTCATTAACACATGAAGAAAAGAGTATGAAAATAGAGTTTGGAGGTAAAACTCAGTGAGGCACTTTGGCTACTCATTAGCAGCTCTTTTGGGGCTATACTCAGAGAAGAGACAGTTCTCTGAGTTACTTTAGGTTTCACATGCCACAGGAAAATATCCTCCTTTCAGTAGTTAATATAATATCTTTACAGATGGAAATATCCTCAGAGGTCACGAACTCCTACCTCCATACTTAACCGACTTAACCGATGATAAAACTGGAGTCCAGACAAGGTAGTCTACACTTTTGGAGACCAAAGTCAAGGTCATCCAGTAGAGACCATCACAGTCAAGGTGAGAAC
>NW_007727619.1:271521-278080 GCF_000696425.1 Galeopterus variegatus | reverse complement strand
TTCATATATTATCTAGGGCTGAGCTTCCAGCTGGGGTCAACAGAAGCCCCCAAACCAAAGGGCACAATGATTGAATAATCCTAATAAAGTCAGGTGGTGGAGAGAGAACCAGAGGGGAATGTGAGAATACAAATCCAGAAGAATTTTTAAAAATCTTAGAGATGGACTTGCCCTTTCTATTTTCTCAGAAAGGAAGGTTTAATCAATTTTATCTAGATTTTATGGTGGTAACATGTCCCTAGCTGACTTTGAGGTTATTACTTCTTTCAAGAATAATTCCTCCTAAAATGAATTAATTATTGAGTCTTTAGGAAAAAGGCAAAATAAAACATGGAGCTTTTTTGTTTTGAGAAGCAAATATTGTCAAAGTAGTGACAAAAGGTAAAGAGAATTGTTCTAAATATGTAAACGCACTGTCAAACAAATATAACCCCTNACAAAAGGTAAAGAGAATTGTTCTAAATATGTAAACGCACTGTCAAACAAATATAACCCCTGATAAGATAAACAAAATAAATACACTAGGTGCATTATATCTCTAGAAAAATGTTTCACTCTGTTTCTTCCTACTATTATCTCAGAGTTGGCAAAAGCCAAAAACTGTTTTAACAAATACTTTTCTCTTTTTATCTAAAATTTCAAAGTAAAAAGTGCTCGTATGACCTGACTTATTACCCTGAATTTTTCATTTGGATCATGAAACTACATACTTGATAATAAATATTTATCTTTTTGCTCTACCTCCACAGCCTTAACTATATTTCTATAACACACACACACACACACACCTATTTATTTGTCATCAGAATCTACTCCAGTTGTATTAGTCTGTTTCTGTTGTTTATAACAAAATGCCTGGAAGAAAATGCAATTTATTGCTTAGTTTTGGAGGCTGGGAAGTCTACAGTACGGGGAACACATCTGGTGAGGGTGATGACAGTGACCCAGTGGTCTCACATGGCAGAAAATGGCAGAGCAGAGAGAGAGTAACCTCCTCACGCACTGTCCTTTTGAAGCCTTCAGAACCACGCCCCTGACTACCATTAGTAATCCATTCACTACTGCATGGTCTCACAATTTAATCACCTCCTCAAAGACCCCATCTTTCATTTACCATAATAGGATTTACCACTCTCTTAACACTGTCACAGTGGGTGTCAAGTTTTGGGGGGGACACTCAATCCAAGTCATTCCACCCCTGGCTCCCCAAAACTCATGTCCTTTTCACATACAAATACATGCATTTCATACCTACAGTCTTAAATTGTTTCAACTCAAAAGCCAAATTCTCAAAGTCCCATCCGTGAAATCAATACAAGTTATCTACTTGCAAGATACAATAGTGGGACAAACATAGGGCACATATTCTCATTCCAAAAGGGAGAAATAGGCCAAAAGAAAGGTGTAACAGGTCCTAAACAAGTCTGAAGCCCAGAAAAGTAGGCATCAGATCTCAAAGCAGGCAAATCATGTACGTTGACTCCATGTTCGATGTCCTCTGCACCCTGGTGTAGGGGTTGGGTCCCCAAGTCCTCGGGCAGCTCTGCTTCTATGGCTTTCCTGGTCTCAGGTGATGCTTTAGCTCTCACAGACTGGCATTGCACACTGGTAGCTCCACAAGTCTGGGGTCTCCATGGAGGTCCCACTCTCATGGCTTCACTAGGCATGGCAATAATGGGGTTTCTGCTGCAACTCTGATCCCATGTTTCTGCTCGGCATTGCTCTAGCAAAGTCTCTGTGTGGTAAATCCACCCCTGCCATGGAGCTCTTCCTGGGTCCTCAGTCTTTTCCATACACCCTTTGAAATTGGAGTGGAGTCTCCCAAGCCTACACAGCTCTGGCATCCTGCAAGCCTGAAGACAACACCAAGCTTTGGATGCCACCAAGGCTTCCAGCTTGTATTTTCCAAAGCTGCATGTCCAGCCACACCTGGGACCAATTTAGCCATAGCTGGAGCAGCCAAAGCAGCTGGGGTGCTCATGCTTGAAGCAGCTTCCTGAGGTGGCCCTGGGCAGTGGAGGGCACCTCAGGCCTGCTCCCCTAGACCATTCTGTCTCCGTAGGCCTTTGGGCCTGAAATGGAAGGGTTGGCCCCAGAGGCTTCTGCAATGCCTTCAGGACCGTTTTCCCCTTCTCCTGATAATTTCTTTCTTTTGTAATAATCTTAGCACCATTGCATTTTTCTTCTGAAAATGCTCTCTGCTTCTCTACCACACCAGGACACAGAACATAACTGAGACAAGCAACTATTAGATTCTCCCTACTTAAAGCTAGTTGCCACACAAGTGACTGGAGTAAAACATGGGCCAAGAGGTTGTGAAGTGGGGCACACATCAACCCCAATGTCAAGGGTCAAGTACAAACCACTCCTTGGATTATTCAGATCCACTCAGGCTTTCCATTAAAACTAGTCTGTCACAGAACCTTCCAGATACAAGCTGAACACAATCTCTTCCACAGACCTAACACAGGAAGAATACAAGGGGGAGAGTGGAACAAGCTTCGGTGGCCACTACTCCAACTGATCCCTCCTCCAGCACTCATCCTAAATTTCCGTCACTCTTGGCTATCACTTCAGCAGGTCTAGATTGCTTACCTGGTGGAGGAACCCAGATCTTCATCCCTAAGGAATCTGTGTACTTAGTTGCCTTACCCTTGTTGGGCGTTTGGTGGCCACTACTCCAACTGATCCCTCCTCCAGCACTCATCCTAAATTTCCGTCACTCTTGGCTATCACTTCAGCAGGTCTCGATTGCTTACCTGGTGGAGTAACCCAGATCTTCATCCCTAAGGAATCTGTGTACTTAGTTGCCTTACCCTTGTTGGGCGTTTATAGTTATTGCAGGCAGGGAAGCATCACAACATCTCATTGAATCTCCTCATTTCCAGACATACATCTTCCTGCCTTTGTTGTGTAACAGCAACCCTAATTCTTTATGGTAACATATGTAAACTCCTTTGTTTGCCTGATGATCCAATATCGTGAACTATCCAGAATGACTTGGCAGTGGTCATGATTTCAAATTCAATAATATCCTTATCATATCATTTGTCAGAAGTGCAACTCCATCCTTACCCTGGGAACAGGACCTCTAATCCAGGAGAGCTTTAAGTTGACAAGGACAGGAAACACTAATTCTGCAAATGGGTCACTGACAGTGGTGGTCACAGGAGCCAGTCTTACCTCTATCCCTTGTTTCTTGAATCTGCATATTCTACTAGAGATGAAGTACCATATATTTATCATTGCTTCAGTAAATATACCTCATCCTGAGGAGAGCAACACAATCCTGTAAAGTGTACCTTCTCAAATTGGTACCTTAGGTAAGTCTTTAATAAGTCATTTCCTCCTATTAGGCCAGCTGCTCTTGGATTGTGTTTGTACGTGATCCAAGGGATCTCAAGATCATATGCCCATTGTTGCATTTCCTTGCCAAAAAGAAAAAAAATGTGCATCATTTGATCTAAAGCATTGATGTGAAAATCAATGCTGGTACATCAGTCATTCCAAAAGTCTTCAGATGGTGGTTCTGGAAGAGGCACTGCAGGCAAAGAAGACAAACCCACATCCAGAGTTTACGTCAATTCTAGTGAAGGAGAATTATTGTCCCTGTCAGAGCACAGAGTTCAGTGTATTCAAACTTCAACCAAGTGGCTGGCTGGCCTCCATATGGGATTCTCGGCATCAGTCTCTGCTGCTGGAAGATGGACATTCCGGAGTGGCAGTAGCTAGGTCAGCCTATGCATAGCCTCCATTCCTGCCACTGTGGCCACACTGTTCAAAGGCCCACTGCGAAAGAACTGAGTAGCAAGGACAGAGACTAGCTACCTACATGGATGAGTCAGCATGTCCAACTGGTTATTCAAGGGCTCTTCTGTGTTGCTGCTCTCTGGTGGGCATTATCTTAAGACACAAAGATTTACACATTTTGTGCCTACTCTCATTTATTCATCAATATGCCACTTTCTCAGATTTCTATATCTCCAATTTTCCAGTTTTGCTCTTTTCAGGCCCTTGACCAACTATCCAAGCTATTCACCACTGCCCAGAAGTCCATATTTACCCTATCCCTCGTAAATACTAATAACCCAGTGCACTGCTTGAAGTTCTGTTCACTGGGAGAATTTCCCTTTAGCACTGTCCTTTAAGGTCATAGCTAACTGGTGCCACAATATGGCAGCAGTCCATCTATGGCTAGCACCAAGATATTGAACCAACCCGTCTGGCCTAAGTTTTTCTCCTCTGTCAGTTGGTCGCAGGGAATCCCCATGAGACTGAAGCTATAATAAAGGAGCTATAACACAGAAAACAAAGGATTCTGAGTCACATATTAAATGTAGTGTACCTGTGGCCCCTGGGCCTGCCTGGGGCTCATTGCAAATGTATCATTTCCATCCTAAGAGACATTACTGCTGCACCCACCAGGTCTGATAATATCCAATTCATAATGGACATCATCACAGTCATGATGTCCCATGGTCAAGTGCTCAGTCTTTACTAGGGCTCAGTAACACTGCAATAGCCACCTTTCAAACAGCTAGCATTTTTCTGATACAGAATATATGATCTTGCTCCAGACTCCTAGGGGTCTGTGCTGTGACATTACTTTAGGGTTTCATGATGAATTTCTCTAGTACTATTGGGTATAAAAGTCTCTATAAATACTGCCCTGGAAACTTATGACTTTCACAACATTCCTTCATCGGACAGTTGGCAATCTTGAACCTGTTATTTTTTTTCCAAGACTTCTAATGCAATGAGCAAAAGCCAGCTAACTTCTCAAGCATTATGTTGCTCCTCTGCCTTCAGGCACTGCAGTTAACACACAGGCCAACACTTCAACTTCAACCTATACCTTATCTTAATCCACCATCATTGAGAGTATTCATGTTACTCCTGCATGCCAGTTCTTCTTCCCCACTTACCATCAGCAATGGTGTTCTTGTCACTATCTGACCTGTGAATGATCTATTTCCTGATCCTCATCCTAAGGATTTGAATTCTAAGCCACTTCTGTTACCAACCAGAAATCTGTATGCAGGTGATTTATTTGGGGTGTTGATTCTAGGAAATGGGTGAGGAGGAGTATAGAAAGTAAAACAATAATAAGAGGAAAGCTAATATAAGTTTGCAGTCTCTAGCTGGCTGCAACCGATGGTGGTTGGGCCTTGACAACTGAGATCTTTGGAGAAGCCATGTGTACTCACCGGAGAGACAGAAAGACTCCACCTGCCACAGGTCATGGGTTTCCCTGTGGGGTGTTAACTCCCTTCCACTTTCTAGTTAGACATATATGAGTGCAAAAAACCCAGGTTCTGGTGTCAGAAAAGCTCTGATATAGTTTGTATGTGTTATCCCCACAAAGCTCATGTGCAAATCTGATTCCCAATGTGGCAGTATCAGGAGCTGTTTAGGTCATGGGGGTGGATCGCTCATGAATGGATTAATGCTGTCCCTGAGGGGTGGGTAGTGAGTTCTCATTCTATTAGCTTCCATGAGAGCTGGTTGTTTAAAAGACCCTGGCACCTCCACTCTCTCTCTCTTTTCCTTCCTCTCATCATGTGATCTGCTTGTACCCGCTGGCTGCCTGCTGTTTTCTGCCATAAGTAGAAGCAGCCTCAGTCCCACACAGATGCAGCCGTCCCAGAATCATAAGCCAAATAAACTTCTATTCTTTATAAATTACCCAGTTTCAGGTATTCAGTTATAAGCAACAGAAAAGACAAATACAAGCTCCAAGGAAGAAAGTGGGATATACACAGTGCAATGAGGTCAAATATATGCAGAGAACTTTTGCAAAGCTGATTGCAGCAACAATGGTTGGAGTAAAAGATGGGCCAAAAGGATGAGAAGCCAAGCACAAGAGACGTCCTATGCAGATGATTCCCGGGTTATTTTGTCCTTCCAAGGATTGAATTATAATTCACTGAGATGGAAAAGACTATGTGAGGAGCAGGTTTTGAGGAGAAAAACAAGAGTTAGGTTTTGGACTTGTTACACTTGAGATGACTATTGGGCACCCAAGTGTAGATATTGAGTAGATATTTACATAGAGGAGTTCAGAATGGAGGTCTGGGCTGGAGAAATAAATTTGGGAGTTGACCATATAGATAATCTTAAAAGACCAGATGAGGGGCTGGCCCGGTGGCGCACTGCTACAGTGCACCGTTTGGGAGCGCAGTGGCGCTCCCGCCGAGGGTTCAGATCCCACATACAGACCGGTTCCCACTCACTGGCTGAGCGAGGTGCGGGCGCAACACCGAGGGTTGCGATCCCGTTGCCGGTCCCGGTCCGGTATGGGCGCGACACTGAGGGTTGCGATCTGTTGCCGGTCATGAAAAAAGACAAAAAGGAAAAAAAAAACAAAAAAGACCAGATGAGAACATCAAAGGAGTCAGTTTAGATAAAGAAAAGGTGTAAGGATAAGTCTTGTGACATAACAATGTTAAGAATATAGTAAAATAAGGGAAGACCAAGCAAACAAATTGAGAAGGAAAGGTGGTGAGTTAGGAAGAAAATCCAATTGTGGGGTTCTGGAAGCTGAATGAAAAAAGTGTTT